>NC_083344.1:43292070-43378489 GCF_019175385.1 Lycium barbarum | reverse complement strand
CCATTCACTGTGCATCAATAGAAAATTTTCCGAGGTGTAACAATATCAATACTCGAGTGGTAACTATTGTTTTATGCAAAATCTGCCAAGGGAAAAACATTGTCGCAATGGCCATAAAAGTCAATCACACAAACCCACAACATATCCTCTAGAACCTGAATAGTTCTCCCGGACTGGCCATCTGTCGATAGGTAAAATAATAAACTGAGATCCAACTAAGTCCCTAACTCCTTTTGCAATGTCCTCTAGAAATGAGAAGTGAACTGAGTGCCTTGGTTTGAAATGATAGAAATGGGCCCTCCATGCAATCTGAAAATCTCCCTAATGTAGGATTTCACTAACTTTTACGAATTGTAGGTATTGTGAATCAGAATGAAGTGCTTGGACTTGGTCAAACTATCCTGAATAACCCAAATGGCATCAAAATTACTCAAGGTCTTCAGTACCCTACCACAAAGTTCATAGCTATCCTCTCGCACTTCCACTCCAGAATGGGCATCCTTTAAGTCATACCACCCAGTTTCTGATGTTCATACTTATCCTGCTGGCAATTCAACCACTGAAATACAAACTCCACTATATCTCTCTTCATCCTACCCCACCAATGGTACTACATCATATCATGGTGCATCTTTGTAGTGCCAGGATGGATAGAATACCTTGAACTATGAGCCTCCTCCATAATCAAACTAGTCAAACCACCCACACGAGGAACACGACACACCCTTTTATCCTCAAAACCCCTTCTCTATCCAGAATCGCCCTTTGGCTTCCCCTCACAACACCTAATCTCTAATCTTGGGCAACTCCGTATCCTCAAACTGTTGAGCTTTGATTTGCTCCAAAAGTGACGACCTCTCCTCTACACAAGCCAGAACTTTACCCAGTTCTGAAATATCACGCCTCGCCATATTATTAGCCAAGGATTGAAACTCTATAGCCATGGGACGTCCTCAACAAACAAACGTGCCAAGCTACCAATGGTCACCGCCTTTCGGCTCAATGCATCCGCTACCACATTAGCCTTGCCCGGATGATAAATAGTTGTAATGTCATAATCGTTGAGCAACTCCATCCATCGACACTGCCTTGAATTTACATCCCTCTAATTGAACACATGTTGAAGACTAAGATGGTCCGTGAACACCTCTCAATGAACTCCATAAACATAATGCCTCCTAATTCTCAAAGCAACTACCGCCGCCTCCAACTCTAGGTCATTCATGGGTGTAATTCTTCTCATGTACCTTTAAATTCCTTAAAGTATATGCTATCACCTTACCCTCTTGCATCAACACACAATCCAGCCCTATTCGAGAAGCATCACAATAAACGGTAAAGTCCTTTCATTCCACAAGTAATGCCAAGATTGTGGTTGAAGTAAATAAAGCCTTGAGCATTTGAAAGCTCTCCTCACACTCTTCAGACCACTGAAAAGCCACATTCTTTTAAGTCAAATGAGTCAAATGGGAAGCAATAGATGAGAACCCCTTCACGAACCGTCGATAATAACTTACAAGACCCATAAAACTCCAAACTTCGATCGCTAAAGTAGGCCTGACCTAATCTCCAACTGCCTCAATCTTCTTAGGATCCTCCATAATGCCATCCTTCAACACCAGCCCCAAAAATGCCACCAAACTTAGCTAGAACTCACACTTTGAAAATTTAGCATAAAGCTTCTTCTTCTTTAACAATCCAAGAACAATTCTCAAATTCCTTTTATGATCCTCCTTACTACGAGAATAAACCAAAATATCATCGATGAAGACAATGATAAAGGAATCCAAATAGAGCTTGAAAACCCCATTCATCAAATCCATAAAAGCTGCAAGGCATTGGTAAACCCAAATAACATGACCAAGAACTCATAGTGACCATAGCAGCTCCTGAAAGCTGTTTTAGAACATCCTCTACTCTAATCTTCAACTGGTGATAGCCCGACATCAAATCAATCTTAGAAAAGACTGACACACCCTGAAGCCGATCTAATAAATCATCAATGCGCGGTATAGTATACTTGTTCTTGATGGTAACCTTGTTCAACTAATGATAGTCGATACACATCCGCATAGTACCATCCTTTTTCTTCCCAGAAAGCGCGGGAGCACCCCCAAGAGGAAACACTAGATGTAACGAATCCCTTAATCAACAAATCCTACAACTGCTCTTTCAAGTTTCTCAACTCGGTTGGGGCAATTAGATATGGCAGAAATAGGTCGAGTGCCTGGCTCAAAATCAGTGTCCCGATCAGGCGGTATACCAGGAAAATCTGTGGGTAAAACCTCTGAAAACTCTTTCATTACCTGTACTGACTCCAGTGGAGGAGTATCCACTCTAGGATCTCAGATATAATCCAAATACTCTATGAATCCCTTATCCACTAACCTCTTTGCCCGAACGGAATGATATAATCTTCGTTGGTGCAGGGCTAGGAGTACCCTTCCACTCTAACCTCAGAATGCCTAGCATACCTAACGTGACTATCTTAGCGTGACAGTCCAAAATCACATGATAAAAAGATCATCAGTCTATACCTAGAATAATGTCGAAATCTACCATATCAAGGATAATCAAATCCACGCAAGTGTCTTATCCCATGAATGTAACCACCCAAGACCGATAGACTCGATCCACTACTACAGAATCCCCAACAGGTGTAGAGATACCATTATGTCCATCAAGTAAGTCACACAGCATGTCCAGATCCAAAGATAGATAAGTAGACACATAGGAGAAAGTAGAGCTCGGATTAAATATGACTGAAGCAGATAGATGACAGACCGAAAAGATAACTGTGATAACCACACCAGAAGCCTTGGCCTATACTTTACTAGCAAAAGCATAGAAATGGGAACATTGACCCGCGAACTGTGTGCCACCACGACCACCACGGCCTGCCGGAGCTCTATCCCTCACTGACTAAGAACCGCCTCTACCTGGCTAAAGAGCACCTCAGCCAAGCTGTGAACCCCCTCTACCAGAATATCCACCTACTCTAGTTGGCGGTGTTGGAGGACTAGGCGTCTGGATCCGAGAGCTCTACTGGCACCACTCTATCTAGACCTAGGACAATCCCTTCTAAGATGCCTTTACTCAGCACACTCATAACATGCTCTAATAGCCATTGCTGATCTGTTATAGAAGAACCCGTGTGCCCTTCACAGACTGAGTATCAGGAATAAGAACCCCGCAATGTCTGCCCTGAACTGAAACCACTGTGCCCTAAAGAACAACATGCTAAAATCTGGAGTGCTGACTAGATGGGACGACTGGAGTGATGATGAAGGAATATGTCATAATGTCCCTAACCCCTAGAAGAAGAACCACCGAAGTTACCAAATTTGAGAGCCCTCTTGTCATTATCCTAATCAAGGAACTGACCTCTCAAAAACTCTACCTTCTTAGCATGATCTACTACTTCCTGAAACCAATCTCCAGAAGATACCACCTTCAACATCGCCAATTGAAGCGGAAGGGTCATCCTGATATTCTACCTCCGGTTCAGGAGATAGTTATCTAGCATGGGCCTGGCTCGCCAGTATTCTCGACCCTTGGCCGGTGCTGCCCCACGGGGTATACCCCTATTGGCCTCTACCTCTACCTATACCACGTGCTACAACCTCAACCGTAAGAGCTGGTGCCTCATCCTTAGTTGTATTTGTGCGTGTCCTCACCATTTGTGAGAGAATAGAGTATGAAGTTACGTTCCAATTTGAACAAACTAGCAGGATAGGAATAAAATAATAGATGTTTCCTTAATGTCCTATTGCCTATCGAGGATGGCTATGGATGTCTACATACAATTCTGGAAGACTCTACCAGACATTGCTCTTGTACACGTGAGACCGGTAAACCTATGCTCTGATACCAATTTGTCACGACCCATTTCTTAGATCATGATGGCACCTACACTAACCTCCTGGTAGGCGTACAATCCCTAATTAATCAATCATTTTTAAAGGAAGAGAATGCGGAAGTCAACACAATAAAGTAAAACTTAACAGTCTTAATAATTTAAATTAGTGCGTAAGTACTTAAGTATTTACAATGCGTAAGTACTGAAGTATTTACAATCCCAAAACCTGGTCTAAACTTGTTCAAGAGCTTCTAAGACATTGCAAAGTCTTAAATACAGAAATACACCGGCGTAGAAAGAAATAGACAAAAAGTAAATATAAGGGAAGATCCAGGGCCACTGAATGTCGGGAAGCTCACCCTGAATTCTCTAAGTGTACCGTCTTGGGATCAGATGCGAGGCACAGAACTGGAACATAGGGCGGTGTCTACACCCCAAAAAAAGTGCAGCAAGTGTATTATGAGTAAAACCACTAGTACTCGTAGGAATCATAGGCCGACAATGAAGGAAAACACATATATAAAATATAAATACTGTACTCAAACACTTAATACATCAATTCAACTTAGCTTCACTAACTATACCCTTCAAATCATATCTCACACTAAAACAGGTAAGCATGTATCACATAAGGAAAATAAGATACAAATAGATATATGAATGCGTGAATGCAATGCATTGGACAATATCAAACCTGGTACACACACGCTAGCGGTCATTCCATTTAGTTGTGACCCATGGGGGACTCGTGAGGTCCATATATCCTGTTGCAACGTGCAACCCGATCCCATTTATCATTACAATTAGGAAACCTCAATCTTACCATTTCCACAATATATCCGTCAAGTATATATGAATGAATGCCTGTATGCAAAATATCAAGTGCCACATGTCATAAATATAGGAATAGATAAGCATAAGTATATCATATCATCTCAATACTTTCAACTCAAGCAGCAACATAGATCAATCTTTCACAAGTCATGGAGTTATGAGGTAAATGACAACAAATAAATGCAAGTATTCATCAACATGGCTCTCATGGCCCACATAAATAACAATCATACCAATCTAGTGGATTTATCACCACAACCATGCCCGAAGGCCCTAATATGCATTTTCCGTCTCAGAGTACTATTAACAATAACAACCCACACAAATTCTCATCAAGGTCACAAAGGTGGGATCCTCTTTTCACTCCCAATATCCCTCAACATTTATAAACTATATATGCCCTTAAATCAGAGTTTAAAGAAATAAACCGTAACCTACCTCGAGGCCGAACAGGAGCCACGAACCCTCAAGACAAAGCCTTTCCGCTCATGTCACGACCCAACTAAGGGTCATGATAGGTACCTGGGGCTAACCACCGAGCACCACTCTTTCTATTACTCATTCTGCGTACAATAGTATTTCTTATGCCCATAATCGTAGGAATACCATTTTCATTTGATACATAATTACCTTTATATACATAAGCCCTTCGGTTATCAAAATAATACACACATATATATACACGTGGGAAATCGTGAGACCATACTACCTACACATACGTATCTACGAGGCTCTACTACAGTACCAGACATATGGACGGGACAAGACCCCGTCGTGCCCAAAATACATACATATATATATATAAACACAAAAGAATCAACCAAATAGCACCTCCGAAATAATGGAGTGCTCCTGTAAATCTGCTGATGGCTCCTATGGATCTGCACCGTCTCCCTGTCTACCTGTGGGCATGAACACAGCGTCCAAAGAAAACGGACGTCAGTACAAAATTTTTTACTGAGTATGTAAGGCATGAATGAAACGAACATAATAGAGAAATCATAAGACATAAGATGAAGATATATCCTGCGTTACTTTTAAGGGTGGATACCTTTCATGCCTATATCATATATAATCATAGTACATGTATCGTCATAGCGCATACATCATCGTATCATATATATATATATATATATATATATATATATATATATATATATATATCGTAGTACCGTATCTGCTGATACACATAAAGCATTATCCGTATTCGGCCACGTAGTGGCTTGACAATATCTGTATTCGGCCACGTAGTGGCTCGACATTATCCGTATTCGACCACGGAGTGGCTCGACAATATCACATACATGACTTTCGTACCCGGCCATAACAAGGCTAGGTATATCTCATCATCGTCATTGCCATCACATACATCTCATAAGTTTATCATAACTTTTCATAAGGCATACATTTGAATTTAAAGGCAATCTATGAAAATCATATCATATTCGTAGCGTGAACTTCGTATAAAAATTGTATGATAGACTTTATAATCTCTAGACTTAGGCTCATCAATACCATCCTCACATCTATGGCATATCTCTTACCTTTATCTCATATGCAATTCCTTATGAACATAGACTTGTAATTCTTTCAGAACATTGGTCATAGGACATGCATTAGAGCTTATAGAAAATCTATAACAATATCGGAATGACATAAGGTCGAGAACCCCCAATTACATTATGAAGTGACCGTATTCATCATATCTCACCTTGAAGGAACTAACATTTTAAGGTGAGTGTACACCATGAACAACATCAAGAGATCGTAAATAAGATCATTAACTTCATAGACATCATTCCTTGCTTTAGACTCTCTAGGCTTAAACTTATCATCATTATTATCACATTCATGACATATTCCTCATTTTTATCTCATAAGAAGATCTTTATCAATTTTGACTCATAGTTCCCGGAATGTAAGAAAGTCATGGAGAGGTAGGGGAAATAATATCATAGGAATCATATAAGGATCATCATCTTCGTAGGAATGTCATTCATGAGCTTTAGGACTTCTAGACTTAGATTCATCATCAATATTGTCATGCTCGTAATGTGTCTCTTTTCTTTATCTTGTATGAAGCTCTTTATAATCGTAGACTCATAGTTGCCGATATGTAGGAAAATTATGGAAAGATAGAAGGATTCATGCTAGAGGAGTCATACCTTAGAAAGAAGGGACTAGCCTTACATACCTTTTCCTTTAGCTATTCTACCGCTTGATCGTTCTCCTTCAATGCTCACGTCTTTACCTTCAAGGGAGTTCGTATTAACATTAGTTAGACGATTATAAGAACGTGCTTACTAAAGCTAGAAAAATTTGGGAGGCATTTACTTTGTTTCTACTACTTTCTCCATATATTATATCAATCCCCAAACATCCATAGCAACATTCACAATATTATAGGCAACAATCATCATTCATCTACATTATCCACATTTCACAATTTCGCTTCAATTCGTCCATAATCATGGTCATGGTTCACTATTACGTTTTCTCACATATAATACATATCCCATGTTCTAAATGTCACTTATAGCATACTTATAATCACAACATATCAATATTCATAATTCACCCCAAACTACCACTCAACAATGACACTATTCCCACATTCATGACCCATTTTCTATATCCTTCTACAATCCAAGTGTTTTAACTTTTCACACCTTAAACAACATGGAATGATCATAAAACGCACCTTAGATAATGGAAGAATAATCCTTGAGTGGAAATTCTCTTCTTGCACCAAAACCCTAGCTCACTTCCCTTAGGATTTCTTGGCTTAGATGAACTTTGTTACGTTTCATACACTTGATTTTGTGGGTTTAATAAAGCTGATCATGAATCTCCCTTGAGTTCTTGTGGATGAAGAGTAGAGAGGGTTTTCTAGAGTGTTCTTGAAGTGAGAGGTGAAAATGAAATGAAATAAATGAGCTTGGGTCCTCTTATATAAATCATACAATCTGTCCCGACACGAACATACGGTCCGTACATTTTATACGGGCTGTATGTCTGGCCGTATGTTTGGTCCAGTGAAGGTTGCCCATCTGGGCTAAATATACGGCCTAACATATGGCCAGTATAATTTATACGGCCAGTATGTTGGGCCGTATAATGCCCAGCTATTTCGATTTCGTTCTCGTCGACTCGTTCGATCTCCAATCCTTATGGAACCTTCTTGACACTTGTTTAACACCTCAATACCAATCTAAGGGACGTTATCACTCTTCTCCAAGACATCATTACACCATCCTTAACTTGTCACTCGTAATTCTTACCCGACACACAACATACCCCTTGCTTTCCTTGACAACCTTCTTCCCTCACCTCAAATGTCTTTAAAATTTCGATTAGGATCGTCAAATGCTATTTTTTACTTATCAAAACATTGTATACGTTGTGCCCTTCGTTAGTCTATTCACTGTACGTTAACAGAAAATTTCAAAGGTGTAACATTCTTCCTCCCTTTTGGAACATTCTTCCTCGAATGTTAAACACTCGGGAATTCTACGAAAATTTCGCCAGAGTTTCCCCTGTAATATGGCACTACCATCCTGTCACAACAGCCTACAATAACATTGCCTCATAGGGCCACAACACAATAGCAATATAAGTCAGCCACACACGACCCATATGCATAAAAAGGAAACGTACATTCCTTTATCAAGCTTACATTTTTAGTTTTTAACTCACAACCTGGGGATATTTGGGAGGGCATTTTTATATCTACCAATACCTCTCCCATTCCCTTTCTATTATACAGTTAATTCTTCTAGGACATCTGTCATGTCCTTCATTGATTATGCAGCCTCGTACTACTAACTAAATAATCCTGTAACAGTAAACTTCTAAAGTGCTATAACTCATTCTCGTATATTTTCTTTTACAGTCACATCTTCATAAAACATATTGATAATATAGTCTGCATGATAAGGAAGCTTTCCTTAATAACTAACTTACTCGGTAGCGTACGTCATTCTCTTACTTTTTCTAACTGACCCTATCTTTTCCCTATCATTCAGCAACTACTATCTTGGAAGTTCTACTCTTCATACCTTACTTCCTTAAAACTTGAGTACCATCGTCCTTACAACCCCCCTTTTTTTAAGTCTCATCAATAGTACCTTTAAAAAGGTATTTCATGAAGATTACAGGTGGTGGATCAATACTGTCCTTAAGGATATATAAACATTGTTAATACCACATATTATACTTTACCGATTACCGTCGCTACATAGCCTAAAACCTCTCAATTCATACTTGCTTAATATTACAAATATTTATTTCTCCTTTAACACATTATCAAAGGTGCAAATATACCTGTGACGGCATTGGGGAATGACTTTACATCCTGTCGCTCAGCTAAAGCATACATACGGGGCTGAGTGGCACCTGAAGTAGATGCTCCCCCTCTGCCTCTACCTCGACCATCTAGAATCGGGGGAGTCTGCCCTTCCGGGCGCACCGAAGAAGTACGAGCCGCTGATCCTGTGGGCTAAACCGCACGCCTACCGCCTCAAAATGGACACTCTCTCATAATATGACCTGACTAACCGCAAACATAGAAAACATCCAAACCCAATCGGCACGGTCCCCAATGTAGCTTACCGCACTGGGTACATTGTGGTATATATGATCTCATCTGGCCTGAATCACTCCTATACCGAGAGCCCGACTCTCTAAAACTCTGATCCGGTCTGGAATGACTAGAGCAATTGGACCCCTAGCCTGCAACTCGTGGAGGTACACTAGTCGCCGACTAGCCTGAGTGTCTAGAATATGACTGCCTCGATCCCCTTCTATAGTCGCTATCGGCACCTATGGATCTGGCCTTCTTACTTTGCCTCTTATCAATATCACGCTCACCCTTTTGCGGATATTGTTGCTCTTCTAAATTTTGGGCATGGGCTTGAATGCGGGAAATATCCATCCCATCTTGCAATGAAGCCGTTAAGCAATCTTTAAATTAATGTGGCCCTAAGCTACTCACAAACCTGTGCACCCTATCTCCCATGTCGGCCACTATAGTTGGAGCATATCTAGCCAATGAATTAAACTGAAGGCTATACTCCTAGGCACTCATATTTCCTTGTTTCAAATTTAAGAACCTATCCGCTCTATCTCGGCGAACCTCGGGTGGCAAATAGTTGCGGATGAAGGCATTTACAAATTCTTGCCAAACCGGAGGAGGCACATTCTCTTTTCTTGATGATATCCAATTAATATACCATAAAACTACCACATCCCGGAGTCTATAAGATGCTAACTCCGCAGATTTGGTTTCGAAGGCATGAATAATCTTTAATGTTCTCAATATTTCATCAATAAAACCTTGAGGGTCTTAATCCGGCTTTGACAGGAAAAACTCCGGAGGATTGAAACTCATAAAATAACGGGCTCTAGTGCTAACGGCCCTGTCACTTGAACCTGAATCCTGCCGCTGTGCCTGGACGGCAACTAACTGTGTCAATAAGTGGATAGCCTCGGTCACTTGTTGACCCGAAGCAACCGGTGGAGGAACTGGAGGCATAGGAGCTGGAGCTAAAACCCCTTCTTGTTCTTCTATAATAGGTGGGGTAGGAGAAGTATTACATGTATCCTTATTATGTGATTCACCCTCTTCAACATTCATTAGTGGCTCTCTTTCTACTCGCTGTTTCATCGTAGTCTTGCCCTTCTGGGCGGCTGTAGCTTTTCCCTTTGGCGGCATTTCTGAAATCATAGCACATTATTAAGGAGGAGAAAATCTTATAACACAGCTCTATCGCACGATCTCTTAAGATGAAAGATGGTCATTTTTCCTAAATGCCTTGTAGCCTCTTGTTTATTAGTGTGGCGCGCAACACACCATAAACAAGACTCTACTAGACAGGGCTCGTAGACACTCCCTAGGACTGAACTGCTCTGATACCACTTTTGTCACGACCCGACTAGGGGCCGTGACGGGTACCCGGGGATAACCACCGAGCACCACTCGTTCTATTACTCATTCTGCATACAATCGTATTTCTTATACCTATAATCGTAGGAAAACCATTTTCATTTGATAAATAATTACCTTTATATACATAAGCCCTTCAATTATCAAAATAATACACATATATATATATACACGTGGGAAATCATGAGACCATACTACCCACACATACGTATCTACGAGCCTCTACTAGAGTACTAGACATATGGACGAGACAAGACCCCGTCGTGCCCAAAATACATATATATATATATATATATACACACACACAAAAGAATCAACCAAATAGCACCTCCGGAATAATGGAGTGCTCCTGTAAATCTGTTGATGGCTCATATGGATCTGCACCGTCTCCCTGTCTACCTGTGGGCATGAACACAACGTCCAAAGAAAACAAACGGCAGTACTAATATTGTACTGAGTATGTAAGGCATGAATGAAATGAACAAAATAGAGAAACCATAAGACATAAGATGAAGATATAACTTGCATGACTTTTAAGGGTGGATACCTTTCATGCCTATATCATATATAATCATAGTACATGTATCGTCATAGCGCATACATCATCGTATCTCATATATATATATATATACCGTAGTACCGAATCTGCTCATACACATAAAGCATTATCCGTAGTCGGCCATGTAGTGGCTCGACAATATCCGTATTCGGCCACATAGTGGCTCAACATTATCCGTATTCGGCTACGTAGTGGCTCGACAATATCACATACATGTCTTCCGTAGCCAGCCATAACAAGGCTCGGTATATCTCATCGTCATCATTGCCATCACATACATCTCATAAGCTTATCATAACTTTCCATAAGGCATACATTTGAATTTAAAGACAATCTATGAAAATCATAACATATTTGTAGTGTGAACTTCGTATAAATATCGTATGATAGACTTTATAGTCTCTAGGCTTAGGCTCATCAATACCATCCTCGCATCTATGGCATATCTCTTACCTTATCTCATATGAAATCCTCTATGAACATAGACTTGTAATTTTTTCGGAACATTGGTCATAGGACATGCATTAGAGCTTATAGACAATCTATAACAATATCAGGGTGACATAGGGTCGAGAACTCCCGATAACATTATGAAGTGACCATATTCAACTAACATTTTAAGGTGAGTGTACACCATGAACAACATCAAGAGATCGTAAATAAGATCATTAACTTCATAGACATCATTCCTTGCTTTAGAATCCCTAGGCTTAAACTTATCATCATTATTATCACATTCATGACATATTCCTCATATTTATCTCATAATAAGATCTTTATCAATGTTGACTCATAGTTCCCGGAATGTAAGAAAGTCATGGAGAGGTAGGGGAAATAATATCATAGGAATCATATAAGGATCATCATCTTCGTAGGAATGTCATTCATGAGCTTTAGGACTTCTAGACTTAGAGTCATCATCAATATTGTCAAACAAAAATGAAATACATAATAAGGGCTTTCAGAAACATTCTTTTCGTCGTTCTCAAGTCAAGTAAAATCTGTAGTCATTTGGTCTTTGTAACGATATGCGTAATGGTACGTCGGCTTACAGAACCGATTAAAAGACTGACTTTGTATACCCACGACTCTGTCTGCAAAGTCTCTAACATCAATCAAGAATCATAACATATATACTCTGACTCGGCAACACTCCGGAAGGAAATGGAGCTCGCCAATCCTGCTGGAACATCTTCTATCAATGTCTTCTACTAATATGTGTGTACCTGCGTTGCATGAAACGCAGCCCCCGAAGAAAAGGGGTCAGTACGAAATATGTACTGAGTATGTAAAGCATGAAATACAGTAAAGAGGACCATAACAAAAAAAACGGAGATTTACCAGAAATAAATATGTCTTTTAAAAACGTCAATGCACTTGCCTTTTGAAATGAAAATCATGCATCTCATCATTATAACGTGCCCCGGCCCTCTAGTAAGGGACGCGGTGAATAAAATCATGTATGTCAATATCATGTATCATATATGCATGTAACGTGCCCCGGCCCTCTAGTGAGGGACACAGTAAATAGAGTCATCATATGCCATCCTGGCCGCCACCTCGTCATCATATCATCATTTCATCATATCATATATATATATATATAACGTGCCCCGACCCTTTAGTGAGGGACGCGGTGAACAATGCAGTGGAGTACGCACGAGAACATGCCCTGGCCCGGGACGCAGTGAAGGACATATTGAGGCATGCACGAGCAGAGTAGTGAGAAACCATATGCACATAAATAAAATTTTTAAGACTTGATATATATGTACATAAACCGACACTTGAAAGATCGTAAACACGTTTCGGGTCAATCCGAGTTTGCATAAGAAAGTTATGACCATCATTTACTACAGAACCTTCTACGAACGTTTTAAAGCAATCTGAGACCGTCTACGAAAGTTAGAGACATTAATACTTGTAGAACTCTTTAAAATCAAGAACTCTTTATGCTTTGCTCGTCATGCAATCATACAATAAGCTCGACTATACTAAGCATACTCATAACAAGAAGTGCATAAGAATCGTAAACAAGCTCGGAATCAAAGAATAGGGTAACCCCAAGGTGCATATCATACCTTACTTGGCTCTTGGACATGCCAAAAGAAAGAAAGGGTAAGTCTTACATACCTGTTCCACCTCCTATTGGCTATGCTTATGTGTCTGAGCTCGTAAGTCTACAGTTAAAATGATTCACACTAACGTTAGCCTTTTCATCGTACATTTGTACCATACTTCCAATTATACTATTTTATATTCTGCCGAAAATCGGGCAGCACCTCCCCTGTTTATGTGCCTAGCCCGAATTCTCAATTCAGCAACCAACAACAACAACAACCATACCAACATCAATCATAATGTTGCCAACTCCAAAATATCTCATAAAACAGCCCACACGTTGTTTTCCAACTTTCATAACTAATTAACTCAGTATACAATCATTTAATCACGCTTTCTTCGTAAATAATTGCATATTAACACAAGTAGAAATAGATTCATACCTTTATCCCTTTGATATTATTGTATCTTCACTTTTTCACCTTAGTTTTATGCCACAACGCACCGCCATACGATTCTGCACCAATAACTATATGCTACTCGGACTGGAATTTGGAAATTATACCTAGTTTTGGGCTAAAAAGTTGGCTTGGGTGTTGGGAAGGCTCTCCAGATTTGTGGGAGCATTTAGGGGTGTTTTGATCTGAAAATAAGGGGTTAAGCCCCTTTATATAACGTTTTAGAAGCTGCCAGAACCGACTGGAAAAGTGTTCAGCGCGTTCGCGCTGGCCTTTTTTTTTCTGCCTGGACCTTCGTTCAGTAAAACGGTCATAACTATTGATCCCGATATCGTGTGAGGACCCACGACCTATGGTGGAAAATCTCTTTCAATTATCTACAACTTTCTTTGCTGGGGGTTTTCCCAAATTCCAAACTTATAATGCCGTTTTTTCCCCTCGAAGTCAGATCATCCGAAAATGTTTCCTTAAATCGCCCCTTTGGAGGGATTATGCCCATTTTTGGCTTAAGGGTCCTTCTTAAGACTTGTTCAACTTTCCGTATACTATTCATTTGTCTCATCATATGTCCTTTATTAAGCTCCAGTATGTGGGCCCCGCTTAGCTTTCCGCAGCAAGGGCTTTTCGTCAAATAACAAATGAACTAATTTACACCATATGGTCTCCAAATGTCATATATATGTTATTATTACCTTCTTATAACACAACCTTCATTCCGAACATGATTTTCAATTTTTTGTGCAGCGCGTTCGCGCCACGTGGGGGCGCGTTCGCGCTGTACTGGCCCTTTGGCCTTCTGCGCGTTCGCGCCACACCCTGGCGCGTTCGTGCAGACCACTTTCCTGGCTTGCCCATCCAACTTGTAATGTCTATATCTCCTTATCCCGGTGTCCGATTGAGCAGCCGATTGTCCCGTTGGAAACTAGACTTCCCGAACTTCACTTTAAGCTTTTGTTTTACTTCAAAAACCTCAATATACTATAACATATCATTTCCTCCATTTAGACCAAAATTTTCGTATCAGACCTTGCCTAACTTTCTTTCAAAGCCTCGAAAGCTTAACCTCCTTAATCCTGACATAACTTTACTCTTCCTTTGGCCCATACTAAGCCGTCTACAGTTTTGGTAACGCGAAATTTTTCCGGGGTGTAACAGCAAGTGAATGAACTAGTGATGAGTATGAGCGTACGATGTCTCCACGAGTAAGAAATAACACATGACGACCCTAAGTAAGATTCTGAAGGCAATTGCAATAAGAGATAGGCTATGCTCCATAATGAATAATTATAGGTTATGAAAATGAGAAAAGTTGCAGATTTGCACTTTGGCCAGTGGTCGTAAAATGAAATACGGACCGTAAAGTAGTATACGGTCCGTAAACTGCCATGTCGTATTGTGGCTTCCAAAACTTCAAACTTTCTGCCAAATGATCAAATGGTTGAATAGAACATGGAATACGGACCGTAAAGTGGTTTACGGCCCGTAAACCATGATCGTAAATCACCATGTCCCGGCCTGAGTTTCTGGTTCTGTATGATTAAATACGACCATGAAGGACGATCCGTAAACTGGAATATGGACCGTAAACCAAGTTTACGATCACTGTGCACTTCAAATCAGATTTTTAAGTCATTAAATAAGGGGACCAAGGCTTATTTCATTTCACTTCTACATCACACCCCTTCTCTCTACAACATCTCTCTACATATATTCCATAAGAATTCAAGGATATTTGGTGATCAACAACATAAATCAAGGGAATCAAGTGCAAGAAAACCATCAAGATCATCCAAGGTCAAGAAATCCAAATGGAGATAAACAAGGGTTTTGTTCAAAGTGGAGTATTATTAACTAAAGCTTGTTCCTACAACATTAAAGGTAAGATTCATGATATTTATATGTTGTTTAAGGTAGTTAAGAGTTGAAATACTCGGATTGTAGAAGGGTATAGGAAAATGAGTCATGAATATGGAATAGTGTCATTTTGAGAAATAGTATGAATTGAGCTATGGGTCTTGATGTATCGTGATGTAAATATGATATAAATGATGTTGAGAACATGAGATGAACAATGTATGTAAATGGACGTCGTGTGTGTTATGGCCATGGTTATTGATGAATTGAATGTAAGTCTAGAAATATGGATAATGTGAATGAGTAATGACTATTGTTATGGCATCGTGAATTTATTATTGACGTTTGGGAGTTGAGATACGTTATGGAGGAGATGCTATCCGATTTTCTCTAGTTTTAGTCATAGATGCTAGCTATTGATTCTAATGATAGTATGACTTTAATGAAGGTAGAAACGCGATCGTTGAAGGGGAACGTACAGGCGATAAATAGTCGAACGGAAAGGTATGTAAGGCTAACCCTTCTTTCATAAGGCATGGTTCTTTGGCCAAACATCTAAATCCTCTATACGAGTATGTTGTCTTTCAAATGATTTGATCATCCGAGCTTGTAAGCTCATGATTCTTGATACGCTACGATTGTACTAAGTTCCTCGCATGACGAGTAGGCCTATTAAGGTAGATGAAATGAATGATGATGATAGTGATACGGGTATTGATGATGGCTATAATGATAATAACGATGACGATTATGATAATGGGGTTAAAAGTAAAGATGCTTATGAGCTATTGTGTATATGTATGACTATTATGGAACACCGAGCTTATATGGCCGGGTAGTATATGTATAGATGTATATGTATGTATATTTACGTAGCGCGCACACCACTGCAGTTGGGTATGGACAACACTGAGCCTTGGTAGGGCCAGGTACGTGTAATACTGAGCCTTGGTTGGCCAGGTATGTATGATCACCGAGCCTATATATGATCGGGTACGTGAAACACCGATCCTACGTGGTCGGGTATGTTATATAAGGATATGTATGAAACACCGATCCTACGTGGTTGGGTATGCTATGTAAATGCTATGTGTATGACATGATTATGTATATGATATGATTACAAATATGATATGACCATGTATATGAATGTGAATAAGGGCATATGTACGAATACGAGCACAAATATGGTACGGGTATTATGGTGGAGTACGGATAGGTATGTATGTACACAAATACGTATTAGCAAGGGAAAGTTCCTATGAAAGGAAAGTAAGTGCATATGACGATGATATTGCCATTTCCCATCCTATGTTATTTCTTATGTTACTATCTATGCTTCTATATTGATATTGACTATGCTTTACATACTCAGTACATTCTTTGTATTGACGTACTTTTGTTTGTGGAGGCTGCGTCATGCCCGCAGGTGCACAGGGAGACAGGCTCGATCCATAGCTACATTCTCAGAGACTACACAGCAAAGCTCCATTTCCTTCAGAGCCATAGCTTTTGGGTACTTATTCTTTTGTGTACATAATTATGGGCATAGCGGGGTCCTGTCCCGCTTATGTGATATGTTATACTCTTCTTAGAGGCTCGTAGACATGTGTGTGTGGCTAGATGTGCTCGGCCTTGTCGGCCAATATTTTGTAAACCATTTTGTTGACCTCGTCGGCCCATGTACATTGATGTGGCATAGATGCCTATGATGATATAAAGGGGTTGTTATCTGAAAGGTCTTGTATGATCGATGGATAGAAATGTATGTTTTACTATGCGGCTCACCTAGGTGTTATGTGAAAATTTGTCAAGGGGTGCCCGGGTGGGATAGCACCAGGTGCTCATCGCGGCCCCCTAATCGGGTCGTGACAGTTTCATACACTTGATTTTGTGGGTTAATGAAGTTGATCATGAATCTTCCTTGAGTTCTTGTGGATGAAGAGCATAGAGGGTTTTCTAGAGTGTTCTTGAAGTGAGAGGTGAAAATTAAATGAAATAAATGAACTTTGGTCCTCTTATATAAATCATACAATCTGTCCTGACACGAACATACGAACCAACATACAGTTCGTACATTTTATACGGGCCGTATATCTGGCCATATGTTTGGTCCAGTGAAGGTTTCCCATTTGGGATAAATATATGGCCTAACATACGGCTAGTATGTTGGGCCGTATAATGCCCAGCTATTTCGATTTCGTTCTCGTCGACTCGTTTGATCTCCAATCCTTATTGAACCTTCTTGACACTTGTTTAACACCTCAATACCAATCTAAGGGACGTTATCACTCTTCTCCAAGACATCATTACGCCATCCTTAACTTGTCACTCGTAATTCTTACCCGACACATAACATACCCCTTGCTTTCCTTGACAACCTTCTTCCCTCACCTCAAATGTCTTTAAAATTTCGATTAGGATCGTCAAATGTTATTTCTTACTTATCAAAATATTGTATACATCGTGCCCTTCGTTAGTCTATTCACCGTACGTTAACAGAAAATTTCCAAGGTGTAACACTTCAGGAGTGCTTCTGAATGATCAACGTCTATCAAATATGAAGTTCACGTTACAATACGATTCCACAGATATCAATATTGCCATAAAAAGGATTTGGGTCCGAAAAGTCAACCTAATATCCCGTTCCAAACCCCGAAGGTCAAAATGGTAATTTTGATAGGAAATCAAGTTCATCATGTTCAAAATAATGTTCTGCGAGGTCAAACGAATCCAACGATACTCATATTGTTATACTTCGGTCTAAAACCCAAAATAATCAAAACCTGAGCCCCAAAGGTAAAACTAGAAGTTTATGGAAAAATTGGTTTACCCATGACTTAATTAGTCTAAATCTAGAAAATCATGAAACAACATCCACTAATTGGATCCCAAATCAATAAAAAGCTTAATTTCAACGTTAGGGCCAAGACCCGCTTTTTCCCAACCCAAATCATGAATTAAACCTTAATTTAATGGAAGACTTCATTAGGAATCAAACAAATGGTGATTAGAAGCTCACCCCCGAGCCAAAATGTGCAAAATGCCCTTGGAATCGTCCCAAACTGAGCTTTAGAACTCAAAATATGAAAATGGGAAATGACATTCGGATTGGGAAATATTCTATAAAACCTATAGGTCTTGCCGCAATTTCTATCAAAACGCCGCAATTTCTGTGACTAACCACAATTTTGGTCCAAATGCCATAATTTTGGTAACTGCTAATTTGGTCAGAAGCTACAATTTCAGTAACTAACTACAATTTTGGTCAAAACACTACAATTGCGGCCACACAAGAACTAGCAAATTCCAAACTTTCCCTGAACTTCAATTAGACACCCGAAACTCATCTGGAACCTCTTAGAGACAAACCGAATATGCAACTTTAGTATAGATGATACTAGGAACTTGCACACACACTCAAAATTCCCAGAAGAGATCTTCTTAAATCTGTGTTGACAAAGGTCAACTCCAAAACATCCAAAACCCATACTTCTAACCAATGAACCAAATCACACTCGAATGCCTCGGGACCCGAACCAAGGACTCGACTTGGTTTTAAATGATGTTTCAGACCTAGTGGAATTGATGGAACTTCAAAAATGTTAAAAATACCCTAATGTTGACTTCGGTCAAGCCATTTCATTTGTTTAACTTAGAAACCTCTAAAATCGCCAAAACTAATCAAAACTTGCTCGATTGCCTTGGGAACCGTTCCACCCATCCCCGTAAGTCATAAATAATAAAATAAAACTACGAGAAGTGTAATTTGGGGAAAAAGAAGTAAAAAGGCTAAAATGACCGAACGCGTCGTTACAAGTTTGAAGAGTAGTAATAGATGTTAAGCATGATCTCCATTTTGTCGATGTTTCTTCCTATGCTCATTTTATCACTAAACTTTCTTCTATTTGACCCTTAATATTGACACTTGCTACTTGTCCAAATTCAAGATCTTCCTCCCAGTTCCAGGCATGTCTATGAACTGTTTGTAGACTAGTCTTCCAGTTGATTCAAATGCTTGATTTGGCATGAAATATGCCAAAGCATTTGCTTACCTGTAAAATTTTAACCTTCCAGTATGTGTGTGTGTGTGTGTGTAATATCAACCTGACAGAGCTTCAAAACTTCTGAATGTATTTAATAATGATGTTGATGTTCCATGGTAAACTCCATGTTCCCTCTAAAATCCATTTCAACACAAGCGAGTTAGTCTTCAAACCTATCTTTTCTATTCCCTCTGTACCACAATGTGCTAAATCTCCCTTACTGCAATTACTCCTGCTTTCATGTTGGTCATTTCCTGTAACTCCTCATCTTGAGCATATATTAATCTTCCTGGTGATCTTCCAATCAAAAGCCATATGAACTTCTACCAGGATTGCCTCTACTTGCCCCATCTGTGTTACATTTGTTGCTTCCTATGTCTAGCAGAGTCTATTAAATCTTTTTGAAGTACACAATTGATTCGTAATCTTCCAGGTAATTTATTATATCTAGCCAGTTTGTTATTATTCTTCCCATCCTTGGATATTTTACTCTGATGAACTGCCAAATGCCAACTGTGACCTGATAACTTAGCCTGTGATATGTCATTATTCTTTCATGATTCAGCTTCTTTCTTCTTTTCCATAACTTTCATAATATGATTGCTGGTACTGCCTTATACACTGGTTTTGGTGTTGAGTAACACATTGCACTCCACCAGGACACCATGATTTGTGAGAGTTGAAGTCCTTGTATTTGAATACCTACACAATTAGCAATCAATCTCCATAACTTTCCAGATATATGAGAGATTAGAAAAGTGTGAGACACAGTCTCTATATTTGGTTCTTTGCAGCAGTTGCATTTTGAAGATAAACTGATGCCCATTCTCCTAACCACATCATCAATTGGTATTTTTGAACTTCCAAGCTCTCCAAAGGAAACAAAATCATCTTGAATGGGAGTTTGTTGTTACACCTTGAAAAAAATGGGAGTTTGTTGTTACACCTCGAAATAAAATTGTGTTTTCATATGATAGATAGACTAATGCAGGGTGAGACGAATACGATGTTTCTATAAGTAAGAAAGGTTATTTAACGATCCTAGCTAAGATTTCAAAGATGTTGAAAGTAAGAGGAGAAAGTTCCTTAAGAAGGGCAAAATATATATGGTGTTTTGGAAAAGTTCTGTAAAGTACCGAGCTAATGTTGACTTAATGATGCCTTAAAGAAGAGTTGTAACTCTCCTTAAATTGGTAATGAAGTGTTAAACAAGTGTCAAGAAGGTTCCATAAGGATTGGAGATCGAACGAAACGACGAAAACCATTTCAGGGAAGTGGAGTTATACGACCACTTATACGGTCCGTATAACCCCCAGCAGGAAGTTGTTTTTGCTGATGGTGAACCACGGCCCCTTATACGGACAATGTTATACGGACCGTATAAGTGTCCATATAACACCCGACGGGCTTAGTTATTTTTAAGTCTATAAATGTGATCCCACTTCATTATTTTCATTTTAACACTTCTCCACTTCTCTCAAAGTCTCTAGAACATTCCATACATTTCATATACAAAAATCCAAAGGAGATCCAAGGCTCATATCATTAATCTAAGGGAATCAAGTATAAGGAAGCTCTTAGGGGTTGCTAGAGTCAAGAAAACTTTATAGATTGAAGCTAGGGTTTTTCTTCAAGTAAAGTATTTCCATCCAAGGGTTATTCCTACTCAATCAAAGGTAAGTTTTATGATCATTTCATGTTATTTGGACTATGGAGAGGTTGAAAGACTAGGGTGGAAGAAGAAAGTAAAAAATGGAGTTTAAATGTAGCTTTTATGATGTTTATGAGTAGTAGTCTCTATGCAGTCATGATTCGTAGTATGATATGGATATAACCATTTTATGGAAGGTAATAATGGTAATGAAGGAGCATCATATGTAAATGTGCTAAAATGGGTATGAAGTTGCTAGTATGAGTTGAACATGGGGGTGAATATTGGAGGCTTAATGTAATGTGATTACTTGAATTGGATATTATGAGTGTATTATGGATGTTATTGTGGTTGTTGGGAGTTGTTTTGTGATATGGTGGAAGATGACGAAATAGGGGAAATGCTGCCCAATTTTCATTAGACTATGAATAATTCTAGCTCGAATTTAAGAGTGTCATTAATGCTTAACCGTGGTATGAATCCTTTTAAATGTAGATTATTCAAGCTTCAGCGATGAACGCTAGATAGTTGAGAAGAGAAAGAGGTATGTAAGGCTAACCCTTCTTTCAATAAGGCATGGTTCCTTGGCTATGCATATATCCTTTTATGAGTTCTATCATGTCCTCCAAATGATTCTATCTCTAAAGCTACTAAAGCTCATGATCCTCGATACTTTCACGATTCCATTGCATCCTTTATAT
The DNA here is from genome assembly GCF_019175385.1 of Lycium barbarum. Classification (NCBI taxonomy): domain Eukaryota; kingdom Viridiplantae; phylum Streptophyta; class Magnoliopsida; order Solanales; family Solanaceae; genus Lycium; species Lycium barbarum. The sequence continues at coordinate 43,356,522 of NC_083344.1, read as the reverse complement.
GATAGTTGATCCTCCAAGGATAGACGTGATAAAAACGATAATGGTAATGATGCGAATGATACTTATGGGTTCTTATGTATACGTGTCTATATATGACTATTATATAACACCGAGCTTATATGGCCGGGTACGATGTTTATTGCGCGCACACCACAGCAATTGGGTACGGATACCACTGAGCCTTGTTAGGGCTAGGTATGTATAATCACCGAGCTTTGTCATAGCCAGGTATGTGAAACTACCGAACTTTCTGTCACGACCCAAATCGATGGGCCATGACTAGCGCCTAGACTAGACACCCGTATACGAACCTGCTAAATATAATCAGACCGAAACTGAAAACAATATAATAATCTATAAAAGCACGCTGTAAACTCATCATGTCATACATCAAAAAGAACCTGTCTCTTGAGAAGCCACAGTTAACCAAACATAACAAAATACTCAAGCCGACAAGGCTGCCACTATACACGGGAATATTCAAAACGAACTACATCGATATAGCTGACCAAAACATGAATACAAAACCCACATATCTCTACAGACCTCTAAGAGTATAACAAAGTGTTACACCTCGGAAATTTTTTCGTACTTGTGTGATGAGTAGAACAATGAAGGGCTTGAGTGCATGATGTTTTATTAAGTCAGGAATGGCTAATTATGAATTTTTGGAAATAAAGAAGTTGCGGAAAAAATTTCAGCCCAGTGGTCGTATATGGCACTATACGGCCCGTAAAGTGATTTACGGACCGTATAGTGCAATCGTATTCCATCGTTCCAAAAGAATCAACTTTCTGCCCAGTGTTGATATGGTTAAATACGACCGAGTTTACGGCCCGTAAACTGGTTTATGGACCGTAAACCAGGTCGTAAAATGCCATGTCCCTCAGCCAAAACTTTCTGTTTTTGAAATGATTAAATACGGCCATGGAGGACGGACCGTAAATCAAAATACGGTCCGTATATGGTGGTTTTCGACTGTCACACCCCGACCTTACTAGGGTGTGATGGGCACCCGACCCCATATTCGGAGCCGAGCGAACCCGCTGACTCTTATTACCTACTTAATCTCCTTAGACTCTTACCTCAATTAGAAATGAAAAACATAATAAAGCATTCAGAATTTTTTTTTCTTTCTTTTCCGTCGTACTCAACTCAAATAGAATCTGTAATCTCATGGATTTTGATACATAACACAAAATGACATATCGACTGGTGGAGCCGATTACAATACCGATATTCTAATCCCACGACTCTGTCTGCAAAGTCTCTAACATCAATCCAGAAATCCTAGTATACAGGCTCTGACTCGGCAGCATTCCCAGGAACAAGTGGGGTCTACCAACTTCGCTGGAACCTTTTCTATACTAGCTTCTGCTCGTCTGGGTGTACCTGCGCGGCATGAAACGCTGCCCCCGAAGAAGAGGGGTCAGTACGAGCAATGTACTGAGTATGTAAGGCAAGAATAATAACAAAGTAATGAATATAAATATGAACAGTAACAAAACGGAAACATAGGGCATATCATGAAGTAAAAGAGTAACCTGTACATCTGAGTGCCGCTTAGGCGGATACCCTGCATGCTTGGTATGTCATATTGCCGAGGCGTCGGCTACGATCCATTTAACCCCATATATATATATATATATATATATATATATATATATATCATACTTTACTTTCTTTCAAAAACATTCATTCCTTTTTCATATATATATAGACAATAGAACATATCATATCATATTGCCGAGGCGTCGGCAGCCGATCCATTTAACCACATATCCCGTGTCCGGGCATCCTGCGTCCGGGACGATATCATATCATACCAACTGATCAGGTGGCTACGCGTATATAACGCTCTGCCCTTTATCCCATCTTCCCCATATACGTATACATATACATATATATCAGAGTCCATAGCGTTCTGACCCTTTCTCCCCTCTTTCCCAATATACATATACGTATACATATATCATATAGCAGCACGCAGGAGAGCCCAAAGAAAGTCATATAACTATCGGAGTGACGTAAGGTCGGTAACCGATTACATTATGGAATAATCAGGATCATCATGTCTCGCCTTGAAGGGACTAGTATTATAAGGCGAGACTATCAATGAAGAATATCGTCAAGAGAACACGTAGAGTAAGGTCATAAGCCTCATAAAACATCAATTTATACCCTTTGGAGTCTTTAGAAAATAGAGTCATAATAAGGAATAGAATTAAAATCAAGACTAGCTCTTTGTTCTTATATTCGTATTGGCTCCTTAACTTAAGACTTTTAGACATGAAACCATTCTTGTCATAACCATCCTAGACATATTCTCTTTTTGACATCATCGTTATCATTACAAAATCATATTCATCGTTGTAACCATAAAAGTTTACAAAGTCATGAGCATTTGTTTTAGGAAAGTAAAGACATTTTGGAAAACGCTTACGGGTTATTAGAAAGGAAATCATGACATAGAATCACAAGCTTCTAACTTTTGAAAATAAGGAAAACATGGAAATATTTATGAAATTACAACCTAAGGATCATGCCTTTGAAAGAAAAGGGACGAGCCTTAACATACCTGTGTCGCGCCTTACTAGCTACGCTTATTCGTCCAACTTGTTAGTCTACATTCAAGAAGATCGACGCAATCATTAGATTCATTTCCACACACACTTGTCTTAGTCTTTCAAATAAATTCACTTATGATCTGCCGAATTTCGGCTGCATCTCCCCCGTTTATATGCCTAGCCCGTAATTACAATTCAGCAACCAATCTCGATGTGTGGGCCCCACCTCCGCTTACGACTAATCCGACGTGCAAAAATAAGAAATATAATACCATCAACGTGAGTTTGAATTATGTAGAGACAACATGATTGTCTATTTTGAGGAAGCACGTGTCACGATCATACTCTTAAAACGCGGGGTATAACATCCTCCCCCCCTTTAAAAACATTCATCCTCGAATGTTGAGGTCGAGTTGGCTTCGAAGGAGATGTCGATATTCTTACCTGAATTATGCAGTCTATTCTTCTTCCTTTGTGATCTTAGCTTGTAGCCCTTTTCTTGCTCTCTTTATTACCCTCTAAAACACGTCGCTGCATAAGGTACTGCGCAATTTTGTTCGATACGGGGGATTCAACCCATCGTCTAGAAATATCGTAGCTCCTGTCGGCATGGGATATTCTCTTAAAGTGTCTTCCATACTTTCCCCCCTTATGCCTGCCTCATGGTTCACTCATTGTTAATTCGTTTACTCCTTTCAAGTATCCTCCCGATGTGCCGATATGTTTTGAACTCTGGCCCCGAGCTAATAAGTTTCCTTCCTTTGGACTTGAAGCCTATAATATGTTCTCCACCCCCCCCCCCCCCCCCCATTTAAGGGGGTTCCTCATATGCCAGCATCCCTTTTATGAAGTCTTCATCTATACCTTATTCCTTGTCTTCCTCCCAACTCCGTGCCTAACATGTCGAAAACTTCTTATCCTAGGTTTTTTCTTTTACTTTCCGTCGATGTCCTCATTTTGTCCACATTTCCACACCCTTCCATCCACTATTCGTCCTTTCACTTGCTTAGTTCGCTTATTCGTAATTCTTCCTTAACTGCGCGCTTGTGCTGTAGCTGTGTGTCCATATCTCTCAAACGTTCTGCTACTTTTGTTCTCAGCACAGAATCCTTACAATTTTTACTCTCCCTATCCTTCCTCGTCGAACCTTTAACTATATTAGTATAGCCGCATATCTATTCCTTTATATTCCTTCCAAGGACCTAAGTCTCTTATTACTATCACAAAGCCTAAACATTCCTTCTCTTACCTTACATTCCCTCGTCGTAGTCACTATTCCTTTAGCCCACTTATCTAAATCGGTCCTCGAACCTCATACACTCCTCTCCAGTTTCCTTTTACCACACTCTATCCCTTTTCACACGCCTACTTTGACTTCTTACTCAAATAGTCTCGCGCTTTGTTGATAATTTCTCTCGGGAGCTCCACTTACTGAGGTTTCTTACCTTCACCTCTTTCCGACACTTTGATCTCTTCATTTCCATCTACTCACCCCCCTTTCTTTTCCAAATGTCTTATACTAGAATTTCCAAGCTTAACCTATAGTAAAATAATAGCAGTTTACCTGGTGACACTCGTACCATTTATTTTTTTCCGTCCCTCGAACTTCGGTACCCTTGTGTGATCAATGCCTTCCTCACCGTAGCGTCGGTTGCTGGAACTTACATGTCCACCGATACAATCATATGTGGGATATCCTACGCCTCCATATATATATATATATATTACTATCAACTAGACCACAAAATACCTCCAACCACTGTTCAAGCCTATCCTAATTCCAAAGCTGTGATGCACTTTCTGTCTCTTCACCGACCTAGTCTGCCTCGTCCTATGCGTCTTCTTATGATCTCCAATCATCCCATATACTCTAGTTTTCCTTAGGCTACCCTATCTTCTCATTTGTCTCTTGTGTATGGATATGTAGAATTTCTTGCATACTTCCCAGGGGGTCACCCATCATGAAATTGCTCCCACCTGAGCACGCTTAACCTAGAAACTTTGACAGAATCTGGTGCCTTACTGCTGATATAATCGCGTCCACTTCCTCGCATGACCTTTATTACATGTTCTGGAGTAAGTCAAGGTCTTACAAATTCTGAAACATTTTCGTAGCACGTCCTTTTCTTTACAATTACTATTTTGCCCTTTTCAATTCCCAGTGTTCGCTTCCCACCTGTGTGTATGCCTACTTCCTGTCCTGGGCCTCCAGATTCTCGATGGTCGTGATCGCACCTTCGTTGTCGTACCAAATCCATAACTTTTCTGAAACGACGCACCTCACTTATTGCCTATTTACAATATTTTCTGTCCCCGCTTCTTCCTGTCAGGCGTATCTATTATAGCAGAATCTCCTTTACCATTCCTATTATTCCAGATCTGTGTGTAACAAATATCTACAATACCTCACAGAACATACGGTTATATGGCATATTCCAGCCATCCAGAACTTCCAGTCCCAAATAACAGAACAACATATCCAGACTTACCTCCGTGACTTGCCATTTCGTCACTCGCCTTCTTCCGTTGCTACTAGGGGTCTGCGGAAATCAACGATTAGCATAAGGAATATTATTTCCTATGACTTGGCTCTATCGCACGATCTAATATAGAAAGAAGGTCAACAATTCCTAGATGCCCCGCAGCCTCCTGTTTATAAATGTGGCCGGCTTCACACCCATAAACAGGACTCTACTGGACACGACTTTGCAAACAACCCTTAGACCGACCTGCTCTGATACAACTTTGTCACACCCCGACCTTACTAGGGTGTGATGGGCACCCGACCCCATATTCGGAGCCGAGCGAACCCGCTGACTCTTATTACCTACTTAATCTCCTTAGACTCTTACCTCAATAAGAAATGAAAAACATAATAAAGCTTTCAGATTTTTTTTTCTTTCTTTTCCATCGTACTCAACTCAAATAGAATCTGTAATCTCATGGACTTTGATACATAACACAAAATGACATATCGACTGGTGGAGCCGATTACAATACCGACATTCTAATCCCACGACTCTGTCTGCAAAGTCTCTAACATCAATCCAGAAATCCTAGTATACAGGCTCTGACTCGGCAGCATCCCCAGGAACAAGTGGGGTCTACCAACTTCGCTGGAACCTTTTCTATACTAGCTTCTGCTCGTCTGGGTGTACCTGCGCGGCATGAAACGCTGCCCCCGAAGAAGAGGGGTCAGTACGAGCAATGTACTGAGTATGTAAGGCAAGAATAATAACAAAGTAATGAATATAAATATGAACAGTAACAAAACGGAAACATAGGGCATATCATGAAGTAAATGAGTAACCTGTACATCTGAGTGCCGCTTAGGCGGATACCCTGCATGCTTGGTATGTCATATTGACGAGGCGTCGGCTCCGATCCATTTAACCCCATATATATATATATATATATATATATATATATATATATATATATATATATATATATATATATATATATATATATATATCATACTTTACTTTCTTTGAAAAACATTTATTCCTTTTTCATATATATATATAGAAAATAGAACATATCATATCATATTGCCGAGGCGTCGGCAGCCGATCCATTTAACCACATATCCCGCGTCCGGGCATCCCGCGTCCGGGACGATATCATATCATACCAACTGATCACGTGGCTATGCGTATATAACGCTCTGCCCATTTTCCCATCTTCCCCATATACGTATACATATACATATATCAGCGTCAATAGCGCTCTGACCCTTTCTCCCCTCTTTCCCAATATATATATATACGTTTACATATATCGTATAGCAGCACGCAGGAGATCCCAAAGAAAGTCATATATCTATCGGAGTGACGTAAGGTCGGTAACCTCCGATTACATTATGGAATAATCAGGATCATCATGTCTCGCCTTGAAGGGACTAGTATTATAAGGCGAGACTATCAATGAAGAATAGCGTCAAGAGAACACGTAGAGTAAGGTCATAAGCCTCATAAAACATCAATTTATACCCTTTGGAGTCTTTAGAAAATAGAGTCATAATAAGGAATAGAATTAAAATCAAGACTAGCTCTTTGCTCTTATATTCGTATTGGCTCCTTAACTTAAGACTTTTAGACATGAAACCATTCTTGTCATAACCATCCTAGACATATTCTCTTTTTGACATCATCGTTATCATTACAAAAGCATATTCATCGTTGTAACCATAAAAGTTTACAAAGTCATGAGCCTTTGTTTTAGGAAAGTAAAGACATTTTGGAAAACGCTTACGGGTTATTAGAAAGGAAATCATGCCATAGAATCACAAGCTTCTAACTTTTGAAAATAAGGAAAACATGGAAATATTTATGAAATTACAACCTAAGGATCATGCCTTTGAAAGAAAAGGGACGAGCCTTAACATACCTGTGCCGCGCCTTACTAGCTAAGCTTGTTCTTCCAACTTGTTAGTCTACATTCAAGAAGATCGACGCAATCATTAGATTAATTTCCACACACACTTGTCTTAGTCTTTCAAATAAATTCACTTATGATCTGCCGAAATTTCGGCAACATCGCCCCCGTTTATATGCCTAGCCCAAATTACAATTCAGCAACCAATCAACAACAACAATAATACCAATAGTATTAATACCATTTCCAACACCAACGTATGCCATAAAATAGCCCGCACACTGTTTTCTAGATTTCTCAACCCACCAAAATATGCGTTATACTTATATAATAATGTTATTTCCATAAAGGAGTCGGAATTCATATGAACAACATCAATAACAACATCCTCCACATTCTACAAGTTAACTACATTTATTTTCATCCAAAATTCTCTTCAAATTTCATCCCATAATTCACAATGCCAACGGACGAATTTGTATCGCTATTTTCCCCGTTCTAATCCGTTAAAACTTTAAATAAACTTATTAGCAATGAAAACGAACCTTATCCATACCTTAATCATTCAGCCACCACGTTATCATCCTCCTCTTCGGTTGATTTTTAGCTCAAATTGAAGACAAAACAGCGTACAACACTTTTCCCTTCATGGGCTTCGGGATTCGGGGCTCGGATTTTGGTCAAAATTGGTTTTTCTTCTCCAAGGCTTTTTCTCTATCTCTCTACAGAATTTTCTGGTTGTTCCAGATCTTAAAATGAGGAGTGAAGGCCTAAAATATCACTTATATAACATGGGTCATGGGCCTAACCCGGTTGGGCCCGAGTTGGGCCTAGCCCACTGACCTTTCGACCTTAAAACGTACATATCACCTTGTACCGATGTCACCTGGGAACCCAAGACCTATGGTTGGAAAGCTAATTCACTTATATATAACTTCTATTCTTGGTATGTTTCAAAATTCCAAACTTATAATACCATTTTTGCCTCTCGAATTCAGGTCACCCGAAAACGTTTTCTTAAAAATATTCGTTTGGAGGACTTCCACTTTGATTCGGCTCAAGGGTCCTTCTTGAGCTGTGTTAAACTTCACATGTGTGCTTAATATAACTTTTCACGTGTTCCTAAAAAATCTCGATGTGTGGGCCCCACCTCCGCTTACGACTAATCCGACGTGTGGAACTAGGGTTTTGGCTAATTGAAGTATTTCAACTTAAGGATTGTTCAACCATCATCCAAGGTAAGTTTCATGATTATTCCATGTTGTTTGAAGTATTGGAAAGCTTAGACACATGAAATGTAGAAGAACATAGAAATGGGTCATTATTGAGTGAATAGTGACATAAATGAATGATAGTGGAATTGAACTACGAATATTGAAGTGTTGTGAGTACAAATACGTTATAAATGATGTTTATATCATGAAACAGGCATTAAATTCATGAAAACGCAAAGACGAGTCATAAGGTTAAATATGGGGGAAATTGGAGGAAAATGGTGGATTTTGCTAAACGCACGTAAATGACGATTGTCGATTATGATATTGCGAATAATATTATGAATATTGGGAGTTGATATAGAACGTGAGAAAAGTAGTATGAGCAAAGGAGACGCTGCCCAACTTTTCCTAGAATTAGCGATGCGTTCTTGTAGTCAGTTTACTAATGCTGATCCGAATTCTCTTATGAAGGTAACGACGTGATTTTGAAGGAGATCAAGTGAGCGATAGCCTAGCTAGGCGACCAAGGTATGTGAGGCTAGTCCTTTCTTTCCAATGGCATGAATCTTATAGTCCGAATTACCACCTTTCTATGAGCTTCTACATTCCAAAAAGTTAAATGTCCATATGAGATAAGTTATACGATATGATGATGTTAGTCCTTGCCTACACTCACATTATGTACTAGTCCTTTAGAGGTAAGGCAGAATTTCTGTAATTGCTCCATAAAGCAATCGGGGGGTCACGACCTTACGCCACCCCGATAGAGTAAAATAGTTCTCAAACCTCATGCATGTGTTATGATAAGGTAAACATTTTTACAATAAGCACATTATTATGACTATTTTATGATAAGAATGGCATGAGCATTGCATACCGGGCCTAGTTGGCCGGGCGGACACCGCTTCGGCGGGCGGCGATACGGATACACCACGACTTTCGGGCGTGGGCAGACACCACTAGTGGGCGGCATGAGATGGTACCCCGGACGCGGGAGGCCTGGACGCGGGCTTATATTATTGATTATCACACCGTTCCGACATGGGCGGGCAGCTTGCATATGATGCATACATGTTACGATGATAAGTATGAGTAAGACAACATGCATTATTCCATGTATGATTTTCACTCAGATCCATATGCTTTATATTGATGCTCTCATTATATTATTGATGTCTTTCTTCACTGTTCATGCCTCTCATGCTCAATACAATATTCGTACTGACGTCCCGTCTTTGGACGCTGTGTTCATGCCCACAGGTAGGCAGGGAGGCGATCTTGATCCAGATACTTAGGAGCTGTCAGCTGTTGAGAGCACTCCATTGTTAGGAGGTGCTTATGGATATTCTTTTGATGTACATATACATATACATATTTTGGGCACGACGGAGTCTTGTTCCGTCTGTTTATACAGTATGTCAGCAGAGGCTCGTAGATACGCAGTATGGGTTAGATGGTCTCACAAAAATGCTATTATTGTATATTTTATTTTGATGGCAAAGGGGAAATGTATATAAGTATTAACATTTTATTTAAAATATGATTTCTCATGCTATTTGTATACTAAGTTGGTAATAGACTATTGAGTGAGTAAGATAAGTAGTAGAGTGAGCGGTGCTCGGTAACTAGCTCCGGGTACCCGTCGCGGCCCCTAGTCGGGTCGTGACACAAAGCCTCTACCAAAGGATCTGTACCAAATGACTCAAGCTCCGGAACAATGGAGCTCCCCAAGCAGCTGAGTAGCAGTCCTAAGCTGGAGGATCACGGAACTGAGTATCTGTACCTACGGGCATGAAACGCAGCCCCCGAAGAAAGTGGGTCAGTACGAAAAATGTACTGAGTATGTAAAGCATGAAGTACAGTAATGAAGATCATGACTGAGTAAAAGATCATAGAAGACAAGTATGATAATCAAGAAAGACCAAAGCATCTGTACCTTATGAGGTGTGAGTCATGCATATATATAATATACCGTACCCAGCCCATTATGGGACTCGGTGAATGAAGTCATATATATATATACCGTACCCGGCCCTCTAGTGAAGGACTCGGTGAAATGATCATATATATACCGTACAAGGCCCTCTAGTGAGGGACTCGGTGAAATAATTATATATATATATACCGTACCTGGCCCTCTAGTGAGGGACTCGGTGAAATGATCATATATATACCGTACCAGGCCCTCTAGTGAGGGACTCGGAGAAATGATCATATATATACCGTACTCGGCCCTCTAGCGAGGGACTCGGTGAAATGATCATATATATACCATACTCGGCCCTCTAGCGAGGGACTCGGTGAAATGATCATATATATACCGTACCCGGCCCTCTAGTGAGGGACTCGGTGAAATAATCATATATATACCGTACCCGGCCCTCTAATGAGGGACTCGGTGAACAATGCAATGAAACTATGCACGATTACCTACCCGGCCCGGGACTCGGTGAATGATAAATTAACAATATGCAGGAATAGAATATTAGGAGCAATCATGTACAAATTGAATCATCATTTGAGACTCGATAGAATAATTAGAATAAACCAACACTTGAGAATCAAGAAATACCAAAGCATATGTACCTTATGAGGTGTGAGTCATGCATATATATAATATACCGTACCCAGCCCATTATGGGACTCGGTGAATGAAATCATATATATATACTGTACCCGGCCCTCTAGTGAGGGACTCGGTGAAATAATCATATATATATACCATACCCGGCCCTCTAGTGAGGGACTCGGTGAAATCATCATATATATACTGTACCCGACCCTCTAGTGAGGGACTCGGTGAAATAATTATATATATATATATATACCGTACCCGGCCCTCTAGGGAGGGACTCGGTGAAATGATCATATATATACCGTACCCGGCCCTCTAGCGAGGGACTCGGTGAAATGATCATATATATACCGTACCCGGCCCTCTAGCGTGGGACTCGATGAAATGATCATATATAAACCGTACCCGGTCCTCTAGTGGGGGACTCGGTGAAATAATCAAATATATATCGTACCCGGCCCTCTAGTGAGGGACTCGGTAAAATAATCATATATATACCATACCCGGCCCTCTAATGAGGGACTCGGTGAACAATGCAATGAAACTATGCACGATTACGTACCCGGCCCGGTACTCAGTGAATGATACATTAACAATATACAGGATTAGAATATTAGGAGCAATCATGTACAAACTGAATCATCATTTGAGACTCGATAGAATAATTAGAATAAGCCAACACTTGAGAATCAAAGACAACTATCTTGTCAAGCACTACTGAGAACTAGAGTTCATCGGAGTCATGTATGTTCGTCGTTCGCTCATTTTATGTAATTCATGCAAAAAGAAGGAAGGATAGCCCTACATACACCCTGGAGCCTTTAGAGGTAGTGTCATCATCAATGGATAAAATTGAGAGAATCTAGAAGTAGCTCTACATTTTCATATTCGCTTTGAAATCATAAACTTGAGTTCTTCAAACACAAAATCATCATTATCGTTGTCACCATCATAAAATTATTCTTATGCTCGACACCATGAGAAGCTTTTAAGAACCATAGACTTTTACCTTTTGAAAACAAGAAGGTTACGAAAACATTTATGAAATCATATCATAGGAATCATGCCTTTGAAAGAAAGAGACGAGCCTTAACATACCTGTTCAACCTCCTATTGGATACGCCTATGCGTCCAAGCTCGAAAGTCTACATTTGAGAGGATTCACACTAATGTTAGCCTCTTTATCGCACACTTATTCCAAGTTTCAAATCAAACTATTCTATATTATGCCGAAAATCGGGCAACATCTCCCCTGTTTATATTTCTAGCCCGAATTCTCAATTCAACAACCAACAACAATACCAACATTAACCATAATATTTCCAACTCCAAAATACTTCATAAACATCCCATATGATGTTTGTCCCATATTTCCATCACAGAATCATTTTATAACAATTTTACAGCTCCTTCTCCGTAAATAAACCAAGATTAACGGTAATAGCAAGAGATTCATACCTTTCTTTCAATAATAATGTTATATCTTCACTCCCCCACCTTTATCATAAGCCACAACGTGTTAATACACAATTTTGTAGTTGAAACGATACGCCGTCTTAACCGGATTTGGGAATTATACCTGGTTTTGGGCTAAAACGTTGATGGTTGGAAGGTTTGTGAATTTTATGGAATATTTGAGGAGGTTTTGGGTGTGTTTGGTCGAAAATGAGGGGGTCTCCCCCTTTAAATAGCAGTCCAGGTTCGGCCTGGACCGACTTAGAATTCCTACTGCACGTTCGCGCCCCCTTTGGGCGCGTTCGCGCAGCCTTAGTTTTTTTGCCTGCACCTTCATTCAGTAAAAAGGTCATAACTCTTGATTCCGATATCGTGTGAGGGCCCACGACCTATGGTTGGAAATACCTTTCAATTATCTACAACTTTAAGTCTCGGTATTTTGCGAAATTCAAAACGTATAATATCGTTATGGACCCTCCAATTCAGATCGTCCAAAAATGTTTCCTCAAATCGTCCTTTTGGAGGGCTTATGTCCATATTTGGCTTAAGGGTCTTTCTTAGGACTTGCTCAACTTTCCATGTACTAATATTATATCTCTTCATATTTCCTTCATGAAAGTCCTGACGTGTGGGCTCCACTTCGCTTACAGTGACGCGGGCTTTTCATCAAGCAAAATATGGACCGGCTCACCCCCTATGGTCTCCAAATGTCATACATATATGTATTCTTATACTCAGATCATCTAATCTACATCCCTAATCCTTGTATAACTTTACTCTTTTCCAAGCTCGTACCACACAACCTACGATCTTATAGCGCGAAATTTTTCGGGGTGTAACATCCTTCCCCCCTTGGAAACATTCGTAGAACTGTTATTCTTCCCTTAGGGTCCGATTACTATTTGCTTAAACTATAGCTTGGGTCAGTCTCTTCTCGTTCTTCTTTAACTCTTTTATTGCCTTCAGTCAACTTCTTTTACTTCTTTGGCCTTATGTACATGATCAGAAATTAACTAGTATCTCGCTCTCGTTCTATCTCCATTATTGTAGTCTTGACTTGCCGTGCCATAACTATTCATCGTCCTGCAAATATTCTTTTTTTCTCGCTCCTTATTTCCCTGTTAGTGGGAAATTATGGCGCCCTCTTTGTATTTACTCCTTCGGCGCCATCTCAGGCTACTCTTTTTTATGTCTGTTGATCTTACTTTGTCGATATTGAGCATAATGGCTATATCCCTTAAGTTATTCTCCCCAGTTCCTTTCCAAGACCAGTTATATCAATATCCAAAATACGTATAGACATACATATCCAAAATACGTATAGACATAATGTTTCTTTGCTATTTATTATCCTTCGCAGTACAGTTACACTTATGCAAAACTCATAATCCGAGTTAAACTAAATTTGTAGCTCGCCACATTTTTGAGCTCTTGCCACAACTGTTTCTTTAACCTCCTTTCCTCAAATCTCGCAATACAACCGAAAATCATAGGGCTACGGCAATTCTTACTCCATTATGACTCTCTTACAACATATATATATATATATATATATATATATATATATATATATATATATAGCTTCGATTTCCTTGTACCGGCGGTCACTTCATCCGTCGTTATTCCTTATTGGCTTTATGATGTGGCCTTTTTGCAATTATAGTTGGGCATAGCTTTACGTTGATGGTTCATATACTCCATAGCATATGCTCTCATGTTTAGTATAATTAGTGATCCATGAAATTTTTCTAATATCCAGTGAACTCTTTTATTTCCATTCATAGGAGCAGTGTTCTTCCTCTCTTTGGAAAATTACCAAACTACCAATCATTATCCTTTTTGCTACAATTGTTATCCCTTCCGGTGCTAAAATCCCTTTTTTTGTCATTCTTGGATTGGTCGTCCTCTCTGTTATCCTTGTGAATTTGGCTTGAAAACCTTTCTTGTCCTCTTTATTACTCTTTAGGACATGTCGCTGCATACTTAGGTACGGTGCAATTTTGCCCGATACGGGGGTTTCGAACCATAGTCTAGAAATGTCGTAGCTCATGCTGGCGTGAAGCATTCTCTTAAGGTGTCTTCGATACTTTCTTCCTATGTCTGCCTCATGGTACACTTATTGTCAATTTGTTTCTGCTTCTTTCTGATACCTTTATGATATGCCAATACGCCTTGAACTCTGGCCCTGAGCTAATAAATTTCTTCTTCTGATGTTTGAGAACGTCATAAGTCCTTTTAGGTCTAATATGTTCTTCCCCCCTTATTAAGGAGGTCGTTATACGCCAATAGCCTTCAAGTATCCATCATCTTCGATAATTATCTGCCGCCCTTCACGATCTTCTTACAGCTGGGGTTCCATCATCGTATGGTCTGACTTATTTATCTTTGTGGTAGTTACACTCTTGTATCCAATCGGAATACTTATAAGGGTTAGATCCAATTCCAATGCCTTCTTTTCCGTCTTTCGCACCTCAGTCCTTTATGACTAACGGTTTTTCGGACCCACAAGTTAATGGGGACATCGAGAGTCACCACGTCATTTATGAAGTCTTCAATTATACCTTACTCCTCGTCTTTCGTACCAACTTTGCTTATAACATATCTAAAATTCTTCTTACCTTGAGTTATCCTACTATTTTTGTGTATACTATACCATTTTGTCAATATTCCCTACTCGTCCATCCACTACCAGTCCTTTCACCCGTTTAGCGCACTTACTCGTAATTCTTCCTGACTACTCGTTTGTGCTGCAGCTGTGCATCTAAGTTTTTCGAGTGTCCCGCTAATTCTTGCTCTTAGCACGGAATTCATACAATATACAATCTCCCCATCCTCGTTCATCGAGCCTTCATCTGTCTTTCTGATGTCACGGCCAGGTTATCCTCCATGCACGTTCTTTACATTTCATTCTATTTCCTCTATGATCGCATCTCTCCGTCTTTACAGGAATTGTTGTTCTATGTCACTAATTTCCGAATCATTTGTGTCGCCCCATCATCCTCGTTCTTATCTCAATGATTGATCGGTTTCCTATAGACAACTCATCAGAGTATCCTTCTTACCCTCGTGGTTGAAGGTTTTCAGTTACTTTACTCCTAAATGCTTTCCTCTTTCTTTGATCAATCCATTAGTATACTTTCCCTACTTTCGTCCTTAATCTTTCTTAGGTTCCTTTCTTCTCGAGCGCCCTTCTCCTCTTTGTTATTTATAGTGTCGGGTCGGAAGTTCGTGAAATATTCCTTTGAACGTGAAATCTGTTCTATTCTTAAGTCACCTTTTAGGAAAGCTTCTCTATATCCGAGGCAACCATGTCAGTATTTGTCAATATGACTATCCATTTATCTTTTTATATACCTCGCGAGAGCTGAAAATCTCTTAGCATCGTTGCAAGGCTTAATCATTGGCTTAATCATTCTTTCTCTTACTTTATATTCTTCATTGTGGTCGCTATCCGTTTAGTCCCACTTATCGAAATCTGTTCTCTAATCCCACACGTTCCTCTTTCATTCTATACTAGCAAACTTTATCCCTTTCACATGCCTACCTTCGATGTTTTACCCAAATAGTCCCGTGCTTTGCCCGTCGTCTCTCTTCGAGGCTTCACTCACTCATGTTTCTTACCCCTTTTTTTCCGACATTTTTGGTCTCTTTACCTTCTATATACTCACTTTCTTTCTTTTCCAGATGTCATTGCATTAGAACTTTTCAAACCTAACCTGTAGTGAAAGTAACATCAGCTTACCTGGTAACGTTCTTCTATCACTTGAACTTTATTACCCTGTTCAATCAATGCCTTCAATATACCACAACGCCGGTTGCTGGGATACACATACCCGTTGATACAGCCACATATAGGATATCATACGCATTCATATATATAATTTCTAACGCCTTTCTTACAAAGTATTTCCAAACGCTACTTAACTCATCCTAATTCTAGAGCTGTGACGCACCTCCTTTCTTTTCACCGATCTAGTCTGCCTCGTCCAACGTGACCTCCTAAGGTTTCCAACCACTCCGCATATTCCAATTTCCCTTAGGCTACTCTAGCTTCTCATTTGTCTCTTATGTCTAAATTCAAAGAATTTTTTTTTGCACGCTTCCCAGGGGGTCACCCATCCTAATATTTCTCTCATTCCAGCACGCTTAACCTTGAAACTCTGATAAGATCCGGTGTGTTAGTGCTGATATAATCTCACCCACCTTACTGCATGACCTTCATCATATAATCTAGAGCAAGCTGAGGTCTTAACAGATTCCAAACCATTCCCGTAACGCATCTCCCACCGAATTAGAAAAGGTTTCTTACTCTTCCGACTACACGATTATTATTTTGGCCGTTTCAATACTCAATATTCACTTTTCACCTATGTGTATGACTACCCTTCATCCTAGATTTTCTAGATTCCCAATAGTGGCGAAAAGACCTTGGTCGCTGTTACTTATGAATGCTTGGTTATCGGCCCCTTTGGATTTCCGCTCATCACTATTCAGTATTGCCCTGAAGTAATTACATACGCACATAGGAAATTCCAATAAGAACTCGTATACCTATAGCCGATCGGTCCTTAGCCTGATCTGGAGGGATATAGAGTGAAGTGTGTTCTCCATCCTTGTCTTCCCACCGTCTACTAGTCTGGCCTAACATAATGCTGAAACATAAGGAAAACCTAAATGTGCCAAACTCTATACTTCCTCAATTACGTCTTTGTCCACAGGAGTCTTGTGAACCCTTAAACGGGTCTTTGTCATATGATTCTCAGTTGGGTCTCCTCCTATTGGAACAACGTCCTCCGAAGGGTCCATCTCAATGGAATAGCTGATACATTTTCTTATACCTCTTGACATCCTCGATCCTAAGTCGACGGGTGATACGAGTCTTATGTCCCCCTTCGGATTCTTTATACTTAACTGAACTTGTCCTCTTCTACAATACAATCCTGCAATTTAACAAAAATCGTACCAAGAACGAGCTATCCAATCATTGGCTCTACTGCACGATCTATGATTAGAAAGAAAGATGACATCCTAAATGTCCTATAGCTTCCTGTTTAAAGATGTGGTGCACAACACACCGATAAAAAAGACTCTACTAGACACGGTCTGTAGACACTCTGAGGATGAACTGCTCTGATACCACTTTTGGCACGACCCAAACCGAAGGGCCATGACTAGTGCCCGGACTAGACACCCGTATACGAACCTGCTAAATATAATCAGACCGAAACTGAAAACAATATGACAATCTGTAAAAGCATGCTGTAAACTCATCATGTCATACATCAAAAAGAACCTGTCTCCTGAGAAGCCACAGCTAACCAAACATAACAAAATACGCAAGCCGACAAGGCTGCCACTATACACGGGAATATCCAAAATGAACTACATCGATATAGCTAACCAAAACATGAATACACAACCCACATATGCCTACAGACCTCTAAGAGTAAAACAAAGCCTCTATCAAAGAATCTGTACCAAATGACTGAAGCTCTGGAATAATGGAGCTCCCCAAGCAGCTGAGTAGCAGTCCTAAGCTGGACGATCACCGAACTGAGTATCAGTACCTGCGGGCATGAAATGCAGCCCCGGGTCAGTACAAAAAATGTACTGCGTATGTAAAGCAAGAAGTACAGTAATGAAGATCATGATTGAGTAAAAGATGATAGGAGACAAGTATGATAATCAAGAAAGACCAAAGCATTTGTACCTTATGAGGTGTGAGTCATGCATATATATAATATACCATACCCGGCCCATTATGGGACTCGATGAATGAAGTCATATATGTATACCGTACCCGGCCCTCTAGTGAGGGACTCGGTGAAATAATCATATATATATCGTACCCGTCCCTCTAGTGAGGGACTCGGTGAAATAATCATATATATATACCATACCCGGCCATCTAGTGAGGGACTCAGTGAAATGATCATATATATACCGTACCCGGCCCTCTAGTGAGGGACTCGGTGAAATAATTATATATATATATATACCGTACCCGGCCCTCTAGTGAGGGATTCGGTGAAATGATCATATATATACCGTACCCGGCCCTCTAGCGTGGGACTCGGTGAAATGATCATATATATACCGTACCCGGCCCTCTAGTGGGAGACTTTGTGAAATAATCATATATATACCGTACCCGGACCTCTAGTGAGGGACTCGGTGAAATAATCATATATATACCGTACCCGGCCCTCTAATGAGGGACTCGGCGAAAAATGCAATGAAACTATGCACGATTACGTACCCGACCCGGGACTCGGTGAAAGATACATTCACAATATGTAGGAATAGAATATTAGGAGAAATTATGTACAAACTGAATCATCACTTGAGACTCGATAGAATAATTAAAATAAGCCCACACTTGAGAATCAAAGACAACTATCTTGTCAAGCACTACTGAGAACTAGAGTTCATCGGAGTCATGTATGTTCGTCGTTCGCTCATTTTATGTAATTCATGGAAAAAGAAGGAAGGGATAGCCTTACATACACCCTGGAGCCTTTAGAGGTAGAGTCATCATCAATGGATAAAATTGAGAGAATCTAGAAGTAGCTCTACATGTTCATATTCTCTTTGAAATCATAAACTTAAGTTCTTAAAACACAAAATCATCATTATCGTTGTCACCATCATAAAATCATTTTTATGCTCGACACCATGAGAAGCTTTTAAGAATCATGGACTTTTACCTTTTGAAAACAAGAAGGTTACAGAAACATTTATGAAATCTGTTAGACCCCGTATTTTATACGTCGAGTTAGTCGCGAAGGAATCGACGTGAGATAGAAACCTCGGATTCTTAATTTCTAAACTAGATCTAATCGGTTATAAATTTTACTTAGTACAAAAATATTATTGGAGATTAGGAATTACTTAATTATGGTGTTAAGTAAAAATTTGTGACAACAATGAACCAAGAAGGATCATCAACGTGCAAGGACAAAAGATGACTCAAAGTCATCTAAAATAAAGCTATTATGGAAGACATACAAATATGCATTCAAATGTGGAATCATTCAGTACACTTTGAATATTTTGTAGACAACTAAAATACACTTCATAATCAATGGGATGGTTCGGCCAAGGAGCTGAAATTTGGAGGAGGAAAAGGTTGGTCATGCAATTGAATATTGAAGCATGCATTACTTTATAAAAGCATACAATATTTTATGAAGACATAACATGGAGGAGGAATCATTTTACATTAAAAATTGATCATTCATCTTTGTATGATTACAATGGACAAATGATGGTGTATGAATCATCCACCACACATGAAATTGTCTTGTAAACAATTGAAAAGAAAGAAGAAGAAAGGAAACAACAAGGAGGCAATTCGGCCATCTAGCCGAAAGTTGAAGGAAAAATGAAATAAAATTTTTGTGTAAAGTTAATGGAGTGATTCATGCCATAAGTGGAGCATGTGACCAACTTGTAGGCATCGAAGTTGAACCAAATAATGACTAAGACATCAGCCTTCACAATTCATTTGAACTACACAACACAAAGAAAGAAAACATAGAAAACCTAGAGAGAGAGGGAGCAACTCTCGGCCAACTAGGGCTGATTTTGAGCTCTTTGAGTCTTGATCCAAAAATTATTTTCCAAGGTGTTTCAACCCTTTAGAAGGTCCCTAGAACGTGAAGATAGTATTTGTAGCAACAAGAACCATTTTCATCTCAAGTCACCAACTCTAGCCAAGTAGAGAAGTCAAGTTGTCAAGGTAAGATCTAACTTTCTTTTCCATGCATTAAGGGTGATGTAGATGAGTAGATATAAGTTGTATGCATGAAATAAGGTGTGTTTATGTTGGAACATGATAGTAACCATGAGGTTATATGTGTTGATGTTGAAGTATGGTTGTAACTTGAAGAACATGAATCGCATGCATAAAATCTTGAATGTTGGTGTTGGAATTGCTAGGTGGCCGAGGGGACTGTTTTGGTGGAAGTAACGAACTAATTTTCTTTAATAAATATGGTTGTTACTATCATATATCTCATGGTAAAAATAATGAAAAGAATTGGAAGGTTAAAGGTGAAGTTGTGTTAGTATGAAAATAATTGAATCTATGATTTTATGTGAGTGATGTTGAAGCATGTTGAAACCATGTATGGACTGTTTTGTGTGGAAGTTAGAGAACTGATTTTACTTGATATTTTGATTGTTATTGTCATGAATTTTATGATGTAAATACAGGTGTTTAATGGGTGGAGTTGGAACTAAAGTCGTTTGTGAGTTGTTGTACGGATTATTGAAATGACGATATAGCTTAGTTGCGTATGAATTGATGTTGTACTTGTCGTGTGGATAGCTGGTCATAACTTACTGAAATTATATGAAAATAAGACATGAAATGATGTGTAAAAATCGTATGTGGTTTTCTTAGTATGTTCGTAAACGTTTGCAAGAATTCCGAACATTTTTATGTTGTCGGTTAGGGACTGTTTTGGACATGTTGTTGGTTAGGGACTGTTTTGGACGTGTTGTTTTGGCTAAGTTGGAAAAACTAATTATAGTTAAGAATATACATCATGTTGCCATAGTGGTTGGGATGTTATAGAATCGTTTTGACGAAATGTTATGACTATAGACTAACAAGAATAAATTGGACGTGTCATATTCGCATGTAGACTATTATTGGGTGTTGTAATGTGGACTGTTTTGACACGTTGTTGTTATTCTTATTGAGCTTGGAAGATTGATGATAATTAATATTATACATTGTGTTGTATGTTGGATGGGCTGTTATAAGTTGTTACATGCAAACGTTAAGGCTACGAACTATTAGAAGTAACTTGAGAATGTAGTAGCCGTATGTGAATGGTTATTGCATGTTGTGAATGTGGGCTGTTTGGGATATTGTGTGGGCTGTCCGGATTAGTATTGAACACATAATTATTGATGTTGGATTGGTTGTATGTGGTTGGTTTGGATACAAGAGAAAACGTCGTCTAAACATCTTGAAAGGAGTTACTAACGTTAGAATACGTTTTGAATCTCCCCGTAACTTAAACGTAGTTGTTGGCATCTTAATATAGGTTGAAGTATTATTGGGCAGCGTATACATATTGTGTGACGAATAAGCGCTAAAGGTATGTGAAGCTAACCCTTCTTTCTTTTTGGCATGATCATTGTGAAATGAATATACGATATATATATATATACGATTCCAAAGGAAATTCCTATTCTTAGAGCCACTAGGATAGCTATTGATCTTGATTCCCATAACGTATGTTTTGTTTTATATATATTGATATGTACAGATGATTTCAAAGTTCCATTTTGATATGATCCACAGGGACATCCGAAAGGTATATGGTATGACTATTATTTGAAATTGCGAACGATGGTTCGTGTTGACTATCCTATTGAGTCCTTAAAAATGTTTTGAATTGCATATAGTTTCTCACTACTCTGCTCGTGCATACCTCAATATATCTTTCACCGAGTCCCGGGCCGGGTATGCTATCGTGCACGCTTCCACTGCATTGTTCGCCGAATCCCTCATTAAAGGGCTGTGTTATGGTGTTATGCTGTGTTACGGAGTTATTCTGTGTTACGGAATTATATTATATTCTGGAGTATGCTGTGTTATGGCGCCAGAGACGGGGTGGCGACCATGTTCACCGAGTCCCATAATGGGGCCGGATCTGACATATGATATTGATGTGCATGAGTTATGTTTCAAAAGCAAGTACTTGGTATTCTGGTTATTGTACTCATGTTCTGTACTCTTATTTCAGTTATGATCCTATTTACTGTATTTCATACTTTACATGCTCAGTACGTATTCCGTACTGACCCCCTTTCTTCGGGGTGCTGCGTTTCATGCCCGCAGGTGCAGATACTCGCTTTGGTGATCCGACAGCTTAAGATTCCCTTTCTGCTATCTTTGAGAGTTCCGTTATTCCGGAGCCCAGACTTTGGTATAGATCCTTTTTGATCTAAATATATGCAGATGTTGTTTAAGGGTACGACGGGGCCCTGTCCCGTCATATGTTACGTTACTGTTGATACTCTTAGAGGTCTGTGGACATATGTGAGGGTTGTGTATGGGTTATGTTTAGCTGTGTCTATACGATGTGCTGTGGTATGATGTTCGTCTATAATGGCAGCCTTGTTGGCTTGCATATGATATTGATATGTGGTGGCAGCCTTGTCGGCTTGCTTTTATATGTATAATTATGCGACAAATCTGAGACCATGGTTGGTCGTTATAAGATCCATATTGAGTTTGTTGTGAAAAGAACATATAGCTAAAGAATATGTATACGGGTGTCAAGGTCGGGCACCAGTCACGGCCTACGGGGTTGGGTCGTGACATACCACAGGAATCATGCCTTTGAAAGAAAGGGACGAGACTTAACATACCTGTTCAACCTCCTATTGGCAACGCCTATGCGTCCAAGCTCGCAAGTCTACATACGAGAGGGTTCACACTAATGTTAGCCTCTTTATCGCCCACTTATTCCAAGTTTCAAATCAAACTATTCTATATTCTGCCGAAAATCGGGCAGCATCTCCCCTGTTTATATGCCTTGCCCGAATTCTCAATTCAACTACCAACAACAATCACAACAATACCAACATTAACTATAATATTTCCTATTCCAAAATACTTCATAAACATCCCATATGGTGTTTGTCCCATATTTCCATCACAGAATCATTTATAACAATTTTACAGCTCCTTCTCCATAAATAAACCAAGATTAACGTTAATAGCAAGAGATTAATACCTTTCTTTTGATAAGAATGTTATATCTTCACTCCCCAACCTTGATCTTAAGCCACAATGCATTAATACACAATTTTGTAGTTGCAACTATACGCCGTCTAGACCGGATTTGGGAATTATACCTGGTTTTGGGCTAAAACGTTGATGGTTGGAAGGTTTGGGAAATTTCTAGAATATTTGAGGAGGTTTTGGGTATTTTTGGTCGAAAATGAGGGGGTCTCCCCCTTTAATAGAACCTGGACCGACTTAGAATTCCTTCTGCACGTTCGCGGAACCTTAATTTTTCTGCCTGCGCCTTCATTCAGTAAAAAGGTCATAATTCTTGATTCCGATATCGTGTGATGTCCCACGACCTATGGTTCGAAATCCCATTCAATTATCTACAACTGTAATTCTTGGAATTTTCCCAAATTCCAAACGTATAATATCATTTTGGACCCTCCAATTCAGACCGTCCGAAAATGTTTCCCTAAATCGTCCTTTTGGAGGGCTTATGTCTATATTTGGCTTAAGGGTCCTTCTTAGGACTTGCTCAACTTTCCATGTACTACTCATATATCTCTTAATATTTCCTTTATGAAAGTCCCGACGTGTGGGCCCCACTTGGCTTACAGTGACGAGGGCTTTTCATCAAGAACATATGGACCGACTCACCCCCTATGGTCGCCAAATGTCATACATATATGTATTCTTATACTCAGATCAGCTAATCTTCATCCCTAATCCTTGTATAACTTTACTCTTTTCCGAGCTCGTACCACGCCGTCTATGATCTTGTAGCGTGAAATTTTTCGGGATGTAACAACCTCCCCCCCCCCCCCCCCCCCTTGGAAACATTCGTCCCTGAATGTTGCAGTATTGCCAACCTACAACACCATCTTTGATTCCTTAGAACCGTTATTCTTCCCTTAGGGTCCGATTACTATTTGCTTAAACTATCACTTGGGTCAGACTCTTCTCATTCTTCCTTAATTCTTTTATTGCCTTCAATCAACTTCTTTTACTTCTTTTCCCTCATGTACATGATCAGAAATTAACTGGTATCTCGCTCTCGTTCAATCTCCATTATTGTAGTCTTGACTTGCCGAGATATAACTATTCATCGTCCTGCAAGTATTCTTTTTTTCTCGCTCTTTGTTTCCCTGTTAGTGGGCAATTACGGTGCCCTCTTTGCGTTTACTCCGTCGGCGCCATCTCGGGCTACTCTTTTTGATGTCTGTTGATCTTAGATACACACTATACCGATTCTTTGTTGTTCATTAGTCAGTCTTTCTAATCGTTACATCCTTGTCTCCATCTCTCTTACCCTTACATTCCAAATGCTTATTCAACATTACTTTGTTGATATTGACCATAATGGCTATATTCCTTAAGTTATTTTCCCAAGTTCCTTTCCACATCCAGTTATATCAATATCCAAAATACGTATAGACATAATGTTTCTTCGCCATTTATTATACTTATCAGTACAGTTACATTTATGGAAAAATCATAATCCGAGTTCAACTAAATTTGTAGCTCGCCACATTTTTGATCTCCTGCCACAACTGTTTCTTTAACCTCTTTCCCTTAAATCTCGCAATACAACCCAAAAGCATAGGGCTACAACAATTCTTACTCCATTACGACTCTCTACAGCATATACATATCTAGCTTCGATTTCCTTGTACCGGTGGTTACTTCATCCGTCGTTATTCCTTATTGGCTTTCTGATGTGGCCTTGTTGCAATTATAATTGGGCATAGCTTCACGTTGATTGTTCATATACTCCATAGCATATGCTCTCATGTTTAGTATAATTAGTGATCCATGAAAAATTTCTAATATCCAGTGAACTCTTTTATTTCAATTCATAAGAGCAGTGTTCTTCCTCTCTTCGAAAAATTACCAAACTACCAATCATTATCCTTTTTGCTACAATTGTTATCCCTTCCAGCGCTAAAATCCCTTTGTTTTGGTCATTCTTGGATTCGCCGTCCTCTCTATTATCCTTGTGAATTTGACTTGAAAACCTTTCTTGCTCTCATTATTACTCTTTAGGACATGTCGCTGCATACTTAGGTACGGGGCAATTTTGCCCGATACGGGGGTTTCAAACCATAGTCTAGAAATATCGTAGCTCTAGTTGGCGTGAAACATTCTCTTAAGGTGTCTTCCATACTTTCTTCCTATGTCTGCCTCATGGTACACTTATTGTCAATTTGTTTCTGCTTCTTTCTGATACCTTTCTGATATGCCAATACTCCTTGAACTCTGGCCCTGAGCTAATAAATTTCTTCTTTTGATGTTTGAGAACGTCATAAGTCCTTTCAGGTCTAATATGTTCTTCCCCCCTTATTAGGGAGGTCCTTATACGTCAATAGCCTTCAAGTATCCATCATCTTCGATAATTATTTACCGCCCTTCACGATCTTCTTACGGCTGGGGTTCCATCATCGTATGGTTTGACTTATCTATCTTTTTGGTAGTTACACTCTTGTATTCAATCAAAATACTTACAAGGGTTAGATCTAATTCCGATGCCTTCTTTTTCGTTTTTTCGCACCTCTGTCCTTTATGACTAACGGTTTTTCGGACCCACAGTTAATGGGGACATCGAGAGTCACCACGTCATTTATGAAGTCTTCGATTACACCTTAATCCTCATCTGTCATGACCCGGCTAGGGGCCATGACGGGTACCCGGGGCTAACCACCGAGCACCGCTCATTTTACTACTTATCATACTCATTAAGCGTACATTCATTAATATAATACTCAAATCATAGAAAAACTATTTTTCATTTGGAAACATAATTATTTTTATATAAATAAGCCCTTCGGCTATGAAAATGACAATATAGATACAATAGTAACATCGTGAGACCATACTACCCACACATGCGTACCTACGAGCCTCTACTGGAGTACTAGACATATGGACCGGACAAGACCCCGTCGTGCCCAAAATACATACATATATATATATATATATATATATATATATATGCACAAAAGAATAAACCCAATAGCACCTCCGGAATAATGGAGTGCTCTCGACTCAACTATCACCTCCCTGTCTACCTGTGGGCATGAACACAACGTCCAAAGAAAACGGACGTCAGTACGAACATTGTACTGAGTATGTAAGACATGAAGGAAATGAACATAATAGAAAAATCATAAGCCATAGGAGGAAGATATAACCTGCGAGTGTTTTATGGGTGAATATATTTCATACATATATCATATACATATATATAGTCATAGTACATGTATCGGCTTAGCGCATATATCATCGCATCATAATCATCATCGCTAACCCGCGTCCAGATAACTATCATATGCCGCCCACTAGTGGTGATCATGCCCGGCCCTCTGGGCTCGGTGTACACAAAGCAGCCCGCCTTAGCAGTGACATGCCCGGCCATTTAGGCACGTTGAAATCGTACGCAGCCTGCCTTAGCGGTGACATGCCCGGCCAATTAGGCACGGTGGAATCGTATCGTCATACAATTAATCATATAATCATCATTATTACTCATCACATAGGCATATCATGACTTAACATCATTATACATTTATCATCAAAACAAACATTAGAACTTAAAGGCAACTATGGCTATGTCGGGGTGACATAACGTCATGAACCCCCGATTATATTATGGAGTAATCATCAACATCGTATCTCACCTTGAAGGAGCTAACAATTTAAGGTGAGTGTACACAAAAAAAGGCATCAATGAAACCATAATTAGAATCATTAGCTTCATGGACCTCTTACTTTACTCTAGGATTCTTTATACTTAACTCTCGTCATCATTATCTTGCTCGTCGTATCTCTTTTCTTTACCTCATACATATATAGCTCATTACAATCATGGACTCATAGTTCCTTTTTTTAGGAAGATTATGGGAAATTTAAAAGATTCATGTAATAGGAGTCATGCCATAGAAAGAAGAGACTAGCCTTACGTACCTTTTTCGTTTACCAGTTTTATCGCTTGATCGTTCCCCTTCGATATTCGCGTTTCTACCTTCAAGAGGATTCGCATCAACATTAGTTAATCGACTGTAAGAACGTGCTACTATTTCTAGGGAAAATTGAGCGGCATTTCCTTTGTTTCTACTACTTTCTCCATATCATATATCAACTCCCAAACATCCATAACAACATTTACAATATAATAGGCAACAATCATCAGTCATCTACATTATCCGCATTTTGCAATTTCTCCATAATCGTGATACCGTGTTTTCTCACATATAATACTTACTCCGTGTTCTAAATGTCATTTATAGAAGACTTATAATCACAACATACCAATATTCATAATTCACCCCAAACTACTACTCAACAATGACACTATTCACACATTCATGACCCATTTTCTATATCTTTCTACAATCCAAGTGTTTTAACTTTTCAACACCTTAAACAACATGGAATAATCATAAAACTCACCTTAGATAATGGAAGAGTAAGCCTTTAGTGGAAATTCTCTTCTTGCACAAAAACCCTAGCTCACTTCCCTTCGGATTTCTTGGCTTAGATGAACTTTGATATGTTTCCTACGCTTGATTTTGTGGATTTGATGAAGTTGATCATAGATTTCTCTTGGTTTCTTTTTGATGAATAATGGAGAGAGTTCTAGAGGATTTTTGAGGTGTGGAGAAGTGAAATGAAATGAAATAAATGAGAGAGGGTCCTTATATCAACATTTAAAATCTGTCCCGACCTGATTCTATGGACCAACATACGGTCCGTATAATTTATACTGACCGTATGTCTGGCCGTAGATCTGGTCCAGTGAAGAACCTCATTCTGGGTAAGACATACGGCTGGACATATGGTCCGTATGTTTTATACGGCCAGTATGTTTGGTCGTATAATGCCCAGCTCTCCGAAGTTCGTTCTCGTCGACTCATTTGATCTCCAATCCTTATGGAACCTTCTTAACACTTGTTTAACACCTCATTACCAACCTAAGGGATGTTGTAACTCTTCTCCAAAACATCCTTAAGCCATCATTACTCATTACTCGTAAATCGTCTTCTGACACATAGCATATACCATGCCTTTATTGACAACTTCAGTCTCCTACCTCGAATGTCTTTGAAACCTCATTTAGAGTAATAAAATGTTATTTCTTACTTATCAAAACATCGTATACGTCGTGCTCCTCGCTATCCTATTCATTGTACGTTAACGGGGAATTTTCCAAGGTGTAACATTCTTCCCCCCTTTTGGAACATTCGTCCTCGAATGTTAAAAACTCGGGAATTCTACGAAAGTTTCGCCAGAGTTTCCCCTGTAATATGGCACTACCATCCTATCACAACAGCCCACAATAACATTGCCTGATAGGGCCACAACACAATAGCAATATAATTGGCCACACACGACCAATATGCATAAAAAGAAAGTATACGTACCTCATCATCCTGATGTTTCATCGCAGGTCTCTTCTAGGGGCTGAAACAAGTTCAAGTATATGGATTTCATTTTCTCTTCCGCCTCCCAAGTCATATCTTCGCGGTTGTTATTTCACCACAAGACTTTGACTGAAGCTACTTCCTTATTTCGAAGTCTCCGTACTTGCCTGTCTAATATGGCAATGGGCACTTCTTCATAGATTACATTTTCTGTCACTTGAACTTCATCTATTGGGACAATTCTCGTAGGATCTCCAACGCACTTCCAGAACATTGAAACATGGAAGAATGGGTGGACTGATTCAAGTTCTGAA
The DNA here is from genome assembly GCF_019175385.1 of Lycium barbarum. Lineage (NCBI taxonomy): Eukaryota > Viridiplantae > Streptophyta > Magnoliopsida > Solanales > Solanaceae > Lycium > Lycium barbarum. Next base: position 43,327,844 of record NC_083344.1, on the reverse strand, counting down.
GGCAAGTCCAATTCGTAAGCTACTTGACCCACTTTGCGGATAATTTTATAGGGTCCAATGTATCGAGGACTTAATTTCCCTTTCTTGCCAAATCTCATCACCCCTTTCATTGGCAACACCTTCAAAAATACCCAATCATCAACCTGAAATTCCAAGTCTCGCCGGCGGTTGTCCGCATAAGATTTTTGGCGACTTTGGGCTGTCAACAATCGATCTCGGATCACCTTGACTTTTTCTACTGCTTGTTGAATCAATTCAGGGCCTATTAGCTGTACTTCTCCTATTTCAAACCATCCAATTGGGGATCTAAACTTCCTTCCATAAAAAGCTTCATACGGAGCCATTTGGATACTGGAATGGTAACTATTGTTGTATGCAAACTCAATAAGGGGTAGGTGATTATCCCAACTACCACTGAAATCTAGTACGCATGCTTGTAGCATATCTTCCAAGGTCTGAATAGTATGCTCGGCCTGCCCATCAGTTTGCGGATGGAATGCCGTGCTGAGCTTTAATTGAGTACCTAGACCTTCTTGGAAGGATTTCCAAAACTTGGCTGTAAATTGCGCTCCTCTATCTGTGATAATAGATATTGGAATACCATGGAGTCGCATAATTTCTTTGAGATACAACCTCGCATAATCTTCTGCTGCGTACGTGGTTCTGACTGGACGAAAATGAGGTGCTTTCGTCAATCTGTCCACAATCACCCATATAGAATCACACTTGCCTCGAGAACGAGGTAATCCCACAATAAAATCCATGTTGATCACTTCCCACTTCCAAGTAGGGATTTCCATTGCTTGCAATAATCCTCCTGGCTTTTGATGTTCGATTTTCACTTGCTGGCAATTTGGACAATAGCTACAAATTCTGCTATGTCTCTCTTCATGCCGTCCCACCAATATATCAACTTGAGATCATGATATATCTTTGTTGCACCAGGGTGAATAGAATACCGAGAGTAATGGGCTTCTTCTAGAATTCGACGGCGCAATTCTGCAACATTCGGAACACATAGCCTGCCCCGGTACCTAAGAATTCCATCCATAGAAGTTTCAAATGGGGACTTCTCCTTTTCATGAAACACATCTCTATAAAGGCTCAGCTAAGGATATTCATATTGTCGCTCTTTCACTTCCATATTCAGGGACAAAACTGTGGGATCGTTAATATCGATTCCTGCACCACTAGAATCAATTAAAAGTACTCCAAGATTAGCTAATTGGTGGAGCTCATGAATTAATTCTTTCTTCTCCGGAGTAACTTCACATAGGCTACCCGTTGATCGGCGGCTAAGCGCATCAGCTACTACATTTGCCTTTCGGGGGTGGTATAAAATGCTCACATCATAATCTTTCAATAATTCTAACCACCGCTTCTGCCGCAAATTCAACTCCTTTTGTAAATGTACTGAAGACTCTTGTGATCTGTATAGATATCTACATGCACACCATACAAGTAATGTCTCCATATTTTTAATGCATGAACAATTACAGCCAATTTGAGATCATGAGTAGGGTAGTTCTTTTCATGTTTCCGCAGCTGCCTCGAAGCATAAGCAATGACTTTACCGTGCTGCATTAACACACATCCTAACCCAACACCGGAAGCATCACAATACACAACATAACCATCTGGCCCTTCTGGATGTGTTATGACTGGAGCTGAGGTTAATCTGTCCTTCAACTGTTGGAAGCTGCGTTCACAAGCATCATTCCACTGAAATTTAATTGATTTCTGGGTTAGCTTCGTCAATGGGGCTGAAATTGAGAAAAATCCCTCTACGAACCTTCTACAATACCCTGCCAATCCCAGAAAACTACGTACTTCTGTAGGCGTCATAGGCCTTGGCCAAGTCTTCACAGCTTCAATTTTCTGAGTATCAACCCGAATAGCATCATCTGAAATGACATGGCCCAGAAATGTCACATAATTTATCCAAAACTCGCACTTTGAAAATTTTGCATACAATTCTCGGATTCGAAGAATGCCAAGAACAATACGTAAGTGATCGGCATGTTCTGATTCTGTGCGAGAGTACACCAGAATATCGTCAATGAATACTATTACAAATAGATCCAAGAGGGGCCTAAATACATTATTCATAAAATTCATGAACACTGCCGGAGCATTGGTTAACCCAAACGACATCACCCGGAATTCGTAATGGCCATATCTCGTTCTGAAGGCTGTTTTGGGAATATCTTCTTCTCTAACTCTCACTTGATGATAACCTGACCGCAAGTCTATTTTAGAAAACCACTTGGCCCCCTGTAGTTGATCAAACAAATCATCAATCCTTGGGAGAGGACATTTGTTCTTTATTTTCACCTTATTCAACTGCCTATAATCGATGCACATTCATAGGGAACTATCTTTCTTTCTCATGAACAAGACTGGTGCTCCCCACGGTGATGAACTGGGTCTAACAAACCCCTTCTCAAGCAAATCTTTCAACTGTGCCTTTAGTTCTTTCAATTCTGCCGGAGCTATTCAATAAGGAGGAATGCAAATAGGCTTGGTGTCTGGCAACACATGAATAGCGAAGTCAATCTCTCTTTCTGGAGGAAGACCTAGAAGTTCATCTGGAAATACATCCGGAAATTCATTCACTACTGGAACGTATTGGAAAGTTGGCGACTTTGCTTCGGTATCATGAACTCGGACTAAGTGATAAATATAGCCCTTAGCTATCATCTTCCTTGCCTAAAGGTAGGAAATAAACCTACCGCTTGGAGATGCTGTATTACCCTTCCATTCAAGCACGGGCTCTCCCGGAAATTGGAATCGCACTATTTTCATTCGGCAATCAACACTAGCATAACATGAGGCCAACCAATCCATACCCATAATCATATTGAAATCTAGCATTTCCAGCTCAATTAAATCAGCTTTTGTCTGACAGTCACATATCACAATTACATAATTTCTATACACTTGTCTAGCTATCACGGGATCACCAATCGGAGTAGATACCTCAAAAGGTTTTATTGGCTCAGGTTTCACCCCAATACGACCAGCAACATACGGAGTAATATTAGATAGGGTAGAACCCGGATCTATCAATGCATATACAGCGTGGGAAAATATGGGTAATGTACCTTTAACTACATCCGGGGAGGACTCAAGATCCTGTCGTCCGGCTAAAGTGGCACCTGAAGTAGATGTTCCCCCTCTGCTTCTACCTCGACCTGCTGAAATCTGGGGAGTCTGTCCTACCGGGCACACTGAAAAAGAACCAGCTGCTAATCCTGTGGGCTGAACCCTACCTCTACCATACCTCGAGGGACAATCTCTCATCAAGTGCCCAGTCTGTCCACAAACATAGCAAGCATCTGTGCCCTGGCGACATATCCATGAATGTAATTTACCACACTGACTACATCGCGGCACTGGTGGTCTCCTCTGACTATGATCACCCCCAAACTGAGAACCCAGAGCTCTCGAACTCTGACCCTGTCCTGAAAGAAATGAGCGATCAAATCTCTGATCTGCAAATCGTGGAGGCGCACTAGTCACCGACTGTCTTGAGTGTCTTGATTAAGCCTGCCTCGATCCCCCTCTATAATCAGTACCTGCTCCTATAGATCTGGCCCTCTTGCTTTGCCTTCTATCAATATCACGATCACCCCTTTGCGGTTGCTGTCGTCCATCTAAATTCTGGGCATGGGCTTGAATTCGGGAAATATCAATCCCATCTTGTAACGAAGCCGTCAAGCAATCCTTAAATAAATGTGGCCCTAAGCCACTCACAAACCGATGCACTCTATCTCCCATGTCGGCCACCATAGTCGGGGCTTATCTAGCCAATGAATTAAACTGAAGGCTATACTCCCGGGCACTCATATTTCCTTGCTTTAGATTTGAGAACCTATCCGCTCTAGCTCGACGGACCTCGGGTGGCAAATAGTGGCAGATGAAAGCATCAACATATTCTTGCCATACGAGAGGAGGCGCATTTTCTTTTCTTGATGCTAGCCAATTATTGTACCACAATACCGCCACATCTCGGAGTCTATAAGATGCCAACTCTAAAGATTCAGTTTCGGAGGCATGAATAATCCTCAATGTTCTCAGCATCTCATCAATAAAACCTTACGAGTCTTCATCTGGCTTTGACCCGAAAAACTCTAGAGGGTTCAAACTCATAAAATCACGGGCTCTGGGACTGGCTGCCCAATCACTTGCACCCGCATTCTGTCGTTGTGCCTAGGCGGCAACTAACTGTGTCAATAGATGGATAGCCTCGGTCACTTGTTGACCCGAAGCAACCGGTGGAAGGACTGGAGCTAAAGCTCCTCCTTGTTCTTCTACATTGGGCGGGGTGGAGGAAGTATTAGATAGATCCTCATTATGTGACTCTCCCTCTTCTACATTCATTGGCGGATCTCTTTCTGCCCGCCTTTTCATTGTAGTCTTGCCCTTCTGGGCGGCTGTAGCTTTTCTCTTTGGCGGAATTTCTGAAATCATAGCACACTATTAGGGAGGAGAAAATCATATAACACAGCTCTATCGCACGATCCCTTAAGATGAAAGATGGTCATTTTTAATAAATGCCCTGTAGCCTCCTGTTTATTAGTGTGGCGCGCAACACACCATAAACAAGACCCTACTAGACACGGCTCGTAGACACTTCCTAGGACTGAACTGCTCTGATACCACTTTTGTCGTGACCCGGTTAGGGAAAATTGGGCAGCATTTCCTTTGTTTCTACTACTTTCTCCATATCATATATCAACTCCCAAACATCCATAAAAACATTTACAATATAAATGGCAACAATCATCATTCATCTACATTATCCGCATTTCCCAATTTCACTCCAATTTATCCATAATCGTGGTTATAGTTCACTACCGCGTTTTCTCACATATAATACCTACTCCGTGTTCTAAATGTCATTTATAGCGGGCTTATAATCACAACATACCAATATTCATAATTCACCCCAAACTACTACTAAAAAATGACACTATTCACACATTCATGACCCATTTTATATATCTTTCTACAATCCAAGTGTTTTAACTTTTCAACACCTTAAACAAAATGGAATGATTATAAAACTCACCTTAGATAATGGAAGAGTAATCCATGAGTGGAAATTCTCTTCTTGCACAAAAACCCTAGCTCACTTCCCTTTGGATTTCTTGGGTTAGATGAACTTTGATATGTTTCCTACGCTTGATTTTGTAGATTTGATGAAGTTGATCATGGATTTCTCTTGGTTTATTGTGGATGAATAATGGAGAGAGTTCTAGAGGATTCTTGAGGTGTGGAGAAGTGAAATGAAATGAAATAAATGAGAGAGGGTCCTTATATCAACATTTAAAATCTGTCCCGACCGGATTCTATGGACCAACATACGGTCCGTATAATTTATACTAACTGTATGTTTGGCCGTAGATCTAGTCCAGTGAAGACCCTCATTCTGGGAAAGACATACGGCGAGACATACGGTCCGTATATTTTATACGGCCAGTATGTTTGGCCGTATAATGCCCAGCTCTCCGAAGTTCATTCTCGTCGACTCGTTTGATCTCCAATCCTTATGGAACCTTCTTAACACTTGTTTAAAACCTCATTACCAACCTAATGGACATCCTTAAGCCATCATTACTCATTACTCGTAAATCGGCTTCTGACACATAGCATATACCATGCCTTTATTGACAACTTCCGTCTCCTACCACGAATGTCTTTGAAACCTCATTTAGAGTAATCAAATGTTATTTATTACTTATCAAAACATCGTATACGTCGTGATGCTCTCTAGCCTATTCATTGTACGTTAACGAGGAATTTTCCAAGGTGTAACATCATCTTTCCTACCAACTTTGCTTATAACATATCTAAATTTTTCTTACCTTGACTTCTCCTTCCATTTATGTGTATACTATACCATTTTATCAATATTCCCTACTCTTCCCTCCACTACCAGTCCTTTCACTCGTTTAGCGCACTTACTCATAATTCTTCCTGACTACGCGTTTGTGCTGCAGCTATGCATCTACGTTTTTCGAGTGTCCTGCTACTTCTTGCTCTTAGCACGGAATTATTACAATGTACAATCTCCCCATCCTCATTCATCGAGCCTTCATCTGTCTTTCTAATGTCACGGCCAGGTTGTCTTCCGTGCACGTTCCTTACATTTCATTCTATTTCCTCTATGATCGCATCTCTCGGTCTTTACAGGAATTGTTGTTCTATGTCACTAATTTCTGAATCATTTGTGTCGCCCCATCATACTCGTTCTTATCTCGATGATTGATCGGTTTCCTACAGCCAACTCATCAGAGTATCCTTCTTACCCTCGTGGTTGAAGGTTTTCAGTTACTTCTCCTAAATGCTTTCCTCTTTCTTCGATCAACCCATTAGTATAATTTCCCTACTTTCATCCTTAATCCTCCTTAGGTTCCTTTCTTCTCGAGCGCCCTTCTCCTCTTTGTTATTTATAGTATCGGCTCGGACGTTCGTGAAATATTCCTTTGAACGTGCAAATCCGTTCTATTCTTAAGTCACCTTTTAGGAAAGCTTCTCTATATCCGAGGCAACCATGTCAATATTTGTCAATATAACTATCCATTTATCCTTTATATACCTCGCGAGAGCTGAAAATCTCTTAGCATCGTTGCAAGGCCTAATCATTCTTTCTCTTACTGCATATTCCTCGTTGTGGTCGCTATCCTTTTAGTCCCACTTATCGAAATCCGTTCTCTAATCCCACACATTCCTCTTTCGTTCTATACTACCACACTTTATCCCTTTCACGTGCCTACCTTCGAATTTTTACCCAAATAGTCCTGTGCTTTGCCCGTCGTCTCTCTTGGAGGCTTCACTCACTCATGTTTATTACCCCGTTTTTCCGATATTTTTGATCTTTTTACCTTCCACATACTGACTTTCTTTCTTTTCCAGATGTCATTGCATTAGAACTTTCCAAACCTAACATGTAGTGAAAGTAACATCAGCTTACCTGGTAACGTTCTTCTATCACTTGAACTTTATTACCCTGTTCAATCAGTGCTTTCAATATACCGCAACGCCGATTGCTGGGATACACATACCCGATGATACAGCCACATATGGGATATCATACGCATTCATATATATAATTTCTAACGCGTTGCTTACAAAGTACTTCCAAACGCTACTTAACTCATCCTAATTCTGGAGCTGTGATGCACCTCCTTTCTTTTCACCAATCTAGTCTGCCTCGTCCTACGCGACCTCCTAAGGTTTTCAACCACTCCGCATATTCCAATTTCCCTTAGGCTACTCTAGCTTCTCATTTGTCTCTTATGTCTAAATTCATAGAACGTTTTTTTGCACGCTTCCTAGGGGGTCACCTATCCTAATATTTCTCTCACTCCAGCACGCTTAACCTTGAAACTCTGATAAGATCCGGTGTGTTAGTGCTGATATAATCGCACCCACCTTACTGCATGACCTTCATTACATAATCTAGAGCAAGCTGAGGTCTTAACAGATTCCAAAACATTCCCGTAACGCATCTCCCACTGAATTAGAAAAGGTCTCTTACTCTTTCGACTACACGATTATTATTTTGGCCGTTTCCATCCCCAGTATTCACCTTTCACCTATGTATGACTTCCCTTCATCCTAGATTTTCCAGATTACCAGTAGTGGTGAAAACACCTGGTCGCCGTTACTTATGAATGCTTGGTTATCGGCCCCTTTGGATTTCCGCTCATCACTATTCAGTATTGCCCTAATGTAATTACATACGCACATAGGAAATTCCAATAAGAACTCGTATACCTGTAGCCAATCGGTCCTTAGCTTGATCTGGTGGGCTATAGAGTGAAGTGTGCTCTCCATCCTTGTCTTCCCACCGTCTACTAGTCCGGCCTAACATAATGCTGAAACATAAGGAAAACCTAAATGTGCCAAACTCTGTACTTCCTCAATTACGTCTTCGTCCACAGGAGTCTTGTGAACCCTTAAACGGGTCTTCGTCATATGATTTCTCAGTCGGGTCTCCTCCTACTAGAACCACGTCCTCCGATGGGTCCGTTTCAATGGAATAGCTGATGCTTTTTCTTATACCTCTTGACATCCTCAATCCTGAGTCGACGGGTGATACGGGTCTTATGTCCCCCTTCGAAACCTTACATACACTCCCATTAACTTAACTTGTCCTCTTCTCCAATACAATCCTGCAATTTAACAAAAATCGTACCAAGAACGAGCTTTCCTATCATTGGCACTACTGCACGATCTATGATCAGAAAGAAAGATGATATCCTAAATGTCCTGTAGCTTCCTGTTTATAGATGTGGTGCACAACACACTGATAAACAAGACTCTACTAGACACGGTCTGTAGACACTTCGAGGATGAACTACTCTGATACCACTTTTGTCACGACCCTAACCGATGGGCCATGACTAGTGCCCGAACTAGACACCCGTATACGAACCTGCTAAATATAATCAGACCGAAACTGAAAACAATATGAAAATCTGTAAAAGCACGCTGTAAACGCATCATGTCATACATCAAAAAGAACCTGTCTCTTGAGAAGCCACAGCTAACCAAACATAACAAAATACGCAAGCCGACAAGGCTGCCACTATACACGGGAATATCCAAGATGAACTACATCGATATAGCTGACCAAAACATGATTACACAACCCACATATGTGTACAAACCTCCAAGAGTATAACAATGCCTCTACCAAAGGATCTTGTTATATCCCGTATTTTTTAACGTCATATTATTAACTGAGGTGGGGCCCACACGTCAATATTTTTTTTGGGACACGTGACAAGTTATATGAATCGCATGTGTAGAGTAAAACACAACTTGTGAAGGGCTTTGGGGCCAAATCAAAGTGGAAGCCCTCCAAACGAATTTTTTAAGAAAACGTTTTCGGATGACCTGACTTGGAGGGGCAAACACGGCATTATAAGTCTGGAATTTGGGAAAACGCCCAGAAGTAAAAGTTGTAGATAATTGAAATAGCTTTCCAACGGTAGGTCGTGGGCCTATAGGTGACATCGGGATAAGGAGATATGAACATTTTAAGGCGGAAAGGTCAAGCTGGGCAGTGAAATGGGCCCAACCCGATTCCAATCCGGGTCAGGCCCATTTCCTTGTTATTTAAGGGAGGTTTCAGCCTCCTCCTCCACATTTTCAGATCAGAAAAGATCCAGAAAATTCTATAGAGAGAGAGGGAGGAAAGACTTAGAGAGATAAATAAAGTTTGATCAAAATCTGAGCCCCGAATCCCGAAACCCATGAAGAGAAAAGTGTTCTACGTCGCGTTGCCTTCGATTTGAGATAAAAATCAACTAAAAATAAGAGGGTGGACGTGGTAGCTGTGCACGTAAGGTATGATTAAGGCTCTTTTTCATTGCCAACAAGTTTATTTAAAGTTTCAACGGAATAGAACGGGAAAATAGCGATATAAATTCGTCCGTTGGCATTGAAATTGATTGTAGAAGATTATGTCATTTTAATATGATTTTATGATATTATGGAAATGAAGTTGTTAAGATGTGAATTATGATTATGGTTGATGAAATTGGAAGGTGGAAATATGTTATGAATATGTATGTTGAAGATTTGAAGTTTTGGATGGATTATGGTTTGGTGGAAAATTTGTATATTTTGTATATCATGTGAATGTTGTATAGAAATGATATGAAATACTTCCAAATCACATTCTAATGGTCTTGATTAATGATGAATATGGAAATGTTGATACTAGTTTGGGTTTGTGAAGTTGAAGTGGAAGTTGTTGGACCATGTGGAAAACAAGGCTAGTTATGCCATACTATGGGTTTTGTAATGCTTGTTGTTGTTAGTGATGTTGTTGTTGGGTTGCTGTGTTGATATATTAAGCCGAGCTAATTCTCGGGGATGTCATATATATAGGGGAAATGCTGCCGAAATTTCGGTAGGCAATTATGTGATTAAGCTTAGATTCTCGAAAAGCTTGAAATTGACAATTGGTAAACATGACCATTTGTAGATTCTGGACGAAATTGGAATTGAAGCCAAGCGAGCGTAAGGCGCAATCGAGGTATGTAAAGTCTTCCCCTTTGTTCTTTGGCATGTCCTAGATGTACTAGGTCAAGATCGGAGCCTCGGGGGCGATTCTGCTCATAGAAACTCGAGATTGATTTTTGATACTATTCATTCAATTCAATTGAATTTCAAAAGGCGCATTTTGCTAGAAAAGTGGTTAAACCTCCATAACTTGTACAAATGTTACCCGATCACTATGAAACCTTCCTGGATGACTCCGTAGAGTCTAATGGGCGTGATTCTTGTCCGCCGCCTCGACTTGGCCCGAGGTGGGCCCGCTATTCCCCGATGCCTCTCTTATTGTTCTGTCTGTCTTATTCCCATACGATAAATCGAGGAAACTTATGGCTATTGTTCCGACTACTAAACAGGAGTTATTTTAACGAAACTGAATTGATTTAATGTTCATGGAAACAATTACGGGGACAGAAACCCTGATATAAATTCTGTATGGCTTTAGCCAATGTACTCGTGTCCGGAGCTCGCAGGTAGCTCCTGGTTATTATGTTGTTTACTATACGATAGGTGCTATGACCACCTTTATGAGCTTTATAAAATATTTTTTTTGACATCTAAAACGTTTTGAAAATATTACCCTGATATTTTGGATAAACTACTTACCTCCCGTACTTACTGATATACGATTTTGTTATACCTGAATCTTGTGTGATGTATAATCCTGGCGTGTGTGATTATGTTGGGAAAGTGATAATTTGGCATTCTGTACGGTTGTTTTCTGTTTTACCGAGTCCCGGGCCGGTTATGTGAATATGCGCATATGTAATATTGGCCGCTGGACCCTCGACCGCGGCGTGTCTGACATTGACAGCTGGACCCTTGACCGCGTCATGCCGGACGTGTGGCATTGACTGCTGGACCCTTGGCCGCGTCTGCCGCACTTGTGATTGTGCCTGACATAGACCGCTGGACCCTTGACCGCGGTATGTCAAATGTGTGATTGTGACCGCTGGACCCTCGACCGCGGTATGTGTGATTGTAACCGCTGGACTTTTGGTCGCGGTATGTGTGATTATAACCGCTGGACCCTTGGCCGCGGTACGTGTGATAGTGACCGCTGGGTACTTGGCCGCGGTATGCGTGGTAGCGACCGCTGGACTTATGGTCGCGGAAATTGTGCGTTGATTCCTTTATATGTGTGAAACAAAAACGTTTTTCAAAAGAAAGTAAAGCATTTTGACATTCTAACTGCCGTATTTGCCTGCTGGAACCTCTTGGGTATGACTTGTGCACTAGAGGCGACCCTGTGGCGACCTGGTTATTCGTGCACACCCCAGTGCACTGTCCATTGCGCCCCTCACTAAAGGGTCGAAACCTGAGGTAAATATATACTACCTGTGCTTGTGTAAGTTTATGATTCTGCATGCATGGTTCTGCCTGTTACATTTCTGGACAGCGGATTCGGAGAATGATTCTGTTGGTGTTGCTTCTGCATGATTGAGCCGGACTATGCTTCAGTCGGCTATAGTTCTACACCCCTAGCTTCGGTTGCGGGTATGTCAGTAGCACTCTGTGCCCCGATCCCCACGATGATCCTGCCAGTTAGGCTTTGTACCTCTGTTTCATATCACGATTCAGACGGCTACACCCCGTGCTTATGATATATATCGTGGTCCTAGCCACACACTCTGTATTTCCGTTTCGGACTTGGATCCGATACTACCTGTTCTATTTCTGTACTTCTGGCTCGGTTTTGCTTATATTGTTATATTTCCGCTTTACATACTCGGTACATTCCGGTACTGACCCCCTGTTCTTCGGGGGCTGCGTTTCATGCCGCGCAGGTACTCCCAGTTGAGTTGAGGACAGATGGAAGATGTTCCAGTGCAGATGGCAAGCTCCATTTGTTCTCGGAGTGCTGCCGAGTCAGATTCTGTATGTTATGCTTTTGGGATCTTATTAGAGACTTTACAGACAGTGTCGTGGGTATTGGTTGTCGGTCTGTGTACGTAATGAATTTTGTATGATCACAAGTTTGTTCGGCTTGAAAGCCACGAGAAAGAATATTTCTGAAAGAAAAGTTTTGCTATGTACTTTATTATTTGTTTTAAAAAAAAAAAAAGAGTTGACGTGATTTTATGTGCAGCGAGAGTCTGAGGGTTCGCTCGGCCCTAAGTAAGGGTCGGGTGCCCATCACACCCCAGCGAGGTCGGGGTGTGACAGAGTGGTATCAGAGCAGGTCTGTCCTAGGGGTTGTCTGCAAAGTCGTGTCCGGTAGAGTCCTGTTTATGGTGTGTTGCGCGCCACATCTATAAACAAGAGACTACGGGGCATCTAGGGATTGTTGATCTTCTTTGAATCCTGGACCGTGCGATAGAGCCAGCTGTAGGAAAGGAATTTCCTTTTTACTAACCCTTAATTTCAGCTGGAGAACAGTATCGACGTAAGGCAACAACTGATGATATTAGAGGCTACACAGTATACCGGTAAGCAATGCTGTGAAAGACGTATGTCGGACAAGGTGTTTGAAGTATGATTGATACGTAAGGGTAAAAATTGAAGAGGTGAGTAAACAGGAATGTCTCACCGGTGCCGTTTGAGTTGGGCACGCAAGGTAAGTCTCGACCTCTTTATACTTTCATTTGAAATGGTTAGCCCTGTGTGGCTATGATGCGATATGATGTGATGTATATATACGTATATGTGTTGGCCCTGTGAGGCGTGGTTGGTATTTCCTGTGTACAGGTTTTGCAATAGTGAGAAATACAGAGGAACCTCTGCCCAAATTTTTCTAAAAATACGAGGAGGAAAATGAGATATAAATTCTTAACAAGTCTTGAAGGTCGATATCGATAGGGCAAAAAAATGCCTAACGATAAAGTTTCCTCTAATTGGAAGAATGCAAAGTGTATGACGGGCCGTCGAGAATTGAGCAGTTCGCTCACGCCTCAGAATTATATATGTATACATAGAGGTAAACATTGAGGATTTACGGGGGCGGCCCGGTAACCAGAAAAGTAAAAGAATCTTCTCTAGATCGGGGTGAGACCCGCTACGAGAACGTTTTGAAAGTTGCTAAGACCCCGAGTTGCCTTAAATTATGTGACAAAGGTCGTGCGGGACCGTCGACACAATTATATCAGCATTAACGTGTCAAAATGTGTGAAGGTTACGAAGTTAAGCGTGCTAGGGCCAGAGCAATTTTGGGATGGGTGACCCCCTGGGAAGTATACCAAAATTTTCATGAATGTAGAAGTGAAAGACAGATAGGAAATCTGGGGTAACCCCAAAGGAAAGTAGAAGGCACTGAGCGATTGAAAACCCTAAATAGGTCGGGTAGGCCAAGGCAGACTCGGCTGGTGAAAGAGAAGGGAAACGCAATACAGCCCTTGGATCAGAGTAAGTTTGAAAAAGCATTTGGAAATATTTTGTGAGTAAAATGGCAGTAAATGCATAGATATGCATACGATGTCTCGTTCATGACTGTACCAATCTGTAGTGAGCCCCAGCGGCCAGTGTTACGATATCTGAAGAATGTTAGCTAAACAAAATTCGGGAGACTAGTAAAAGGTGGGATGTAGAGATGTCATGAAGTAAACGAGTATTGAACTCGTTACAATAAGAGTGGAAGTTTCTGATGCGACAATATTAATGAAAAGGAGAAAAGTAGGTAAGCGGAGGAAGAAGAGATAGCGATTGCAACTTTTGGAAATCTTCGAAGGAAAGACGGGTACCTCCCCGGATGTATCAGGAGACCCCATAAGGTCAGTTTAACATTCGAGGACGAATGTTCTAAAGGGGGGGAGGATGTTATATCCCGTATTTTTTAACGTCATATTATTAACTGAGGTGGGGCCCACACGTCAATATTTTTTTTGGGACACGTGACAAGTTATATGAATCGCATGTGTAAAGTAAAACAAAACTTGTGAAGGGCTTTGGGGCCAAATCAAAGTGGAAGCCCTCCAAACGATTTTTTTAAGAAAACGTTTTCGGATGACCTGACTTGGAGGGGCAAAAACGGCATTATAAGTCTGGAATTTGGGAAAACGCCCAGAAGTAAAAGTTGTAGATAATTGAAATAGCTTTCCAACGGTAGGTCGTGGGCCTATAGGTGACATCGGGATAAGGATATATGAACATTTTAAGGCGGAAAGGTCAAGCTGGGCAGTGAAATGGGCCCAACCCGATTCCAATCCGGGTCAGGCCCATTTCCTTGTTATTTAAGGGAGGTTTCAGCCTCCTCCTCCACATTTTCAGATCAGAAAAGATCCAGAAAATTCTATAGAGACAGAGGGAGGAAAGTCTTAGAGAGATAAATAAAGTTTGATCAAAATCTGAGCCCCGAATCCCGAAACCCATGAAGAGAAAAGTGTTCTACGTCGCGTTGCCTTCGATTTGAGCTAAAAAGTAAGGGTCGGGTGCCCATCACACCCCAGCGAGGTCGGGGTGTGACAGATCTGTACCAAATGACTCATGCTCCGGAACAATGGAGCTCCCCAAGTAGCTGAGTAGCAGTCCTAAGCTGGAGGATCACCGAACTGAGTATCTGTACCTGCGGGCATGAAACGCAGCCCGCGAAGAATGGGGGTCAATACGAAAAATGTACTAAGTATGTAAAGCATGAAGGAAGTACAGTAATGAAGATCATAACTGAGTAAAAGATGATAGGAGACAAGTATGATAATCCAGAAAGACCAAAGCATCTGTACCTTATGAGGTGTGAGTCATGCATATATATAATATACCGTATCCGGCTCATTATGGGACTCGGTGAATGAAGTCATATTTATATACCGTACACGGCCCTCTAGTGAGGGACTCGATGAAATAATCATATATATTCCATACCCGGCCCTCTAATGAGGGACTCAGTGAACAATGTAATGAAACTATGCATGATTACGTACCCGGCCTGGGACTCGGTGAATGATACATTAGCAATATGCAGGAATAGAATGTTAGGAGTAATCATGTACAAACTGAATCATCATTTGAGACTCGATAGAATAATTAGAATAAGCCAACACTTGAGAATCAAAGACAACTGTCATGTCAAGCACTACTGAGAACTAGAGTTCATCAGAGTCATGTATGTTCGTCGTTCGCTCATTTTATGTAATTGATGCAAAAAGAAAGAAGGGATAGCCTTACATACACCCTGGATCGTTTATAGGTAGAGTCATCATCAATGGATAAAATTGAGAAAATCTAGAAGTAGCTCTACATTTTCATATTCGCTTTGAAATCATAAACTTGAGTTCTTAAAACACAAAATCATCATTATCGTTGTCACCATCATAAAATCATTCTTATGCTAGACACCATGAGAAGATTTTAAGAACCATGGACTTTTAGCTTTTGAAAACAAGAAGGTTACAGGAACATTTATGAAATCATTCCATAGGAATCATGCCTTCGAAAGAAAGGGACAAGCCTTAACATGCTTGTTCAACATTCTATTGGCTACGCCTATGCGTCCAAGCTCGCAAGTCTACATTCGAGAGGATTCACACTAATGTTAGCCTCTTTATCACACACTTATTCCAAGTTTCAAATCAAACTATTCTATATTCTACTGAAAATCGGGCAGCGTCTCCCCTGTTTATATGCCTAGCCCGAATTCTCAATTCAACAATCAACAACAATCACAACAATACCAATATTAACCATAATATTTCCAACTCAAAAATACTTCATAAACATCCCATATGGTATTTGTCCCATATTTCCATCACAACATCATTTTATAACAATTTTACAGCTCCTTCTCAGTAAATAAAACAAGATTAACGTTAATAGCAAGAGATTCATACCTTTCTTTTGATAAGAATGTTATATATTCACTCCCCCCACCTTGATATTAAGCCACAATGCGTTAATACACAATTTTGTAGTTGCAACTATACGCCGTCTTGACCGGATTTGGGAATTATACCTAGTTTTGGGATAAATAGTTGATGGTTGGAATGTTTGGGAAATTTCTGGAATATTTGAGGAGTTTTTGGATGTGTTTGGTCGAAAATGAGGGGGTCTCCCCCTTTAAATAGCGGTCCAGTTTCTGCTAGGACCGACTTAGAATTCCTTCTGCACGTTCGCGCCCCCTTTGGGTGCGTTCGCGCAGCCTTAATTTTTGTGCCTGCGTCTTCATTCAGTAAAAAGGTCATAACTCTTGATTCCAATTATGTGTGAGGGCCCACGAATATGGTTGGAAAGCCCTTTCAATTATCTACAACTTTTATTCTTGGCATGTTGCCAAATTCCAAACGTATAATATCGTTTTGGACCATCCAATTCAGATCGTCCGAAAATGTTTCCTTAAATCGTCCTTTTGGAGGGCTTGTGTCCATATTTGGCTTAAGTGTCCTTCTTAGGACTTGGTCAAATTTCCATGTACTACTCATATATCTCTTCATATTTCCTTTATTAAAGTCCCGACGTGTGGGCCCCACTTGGCTTACAGGTACGAGGGCTTTCCATCAAGCAACATATGGACCGGCTCACCCCCTATGGTCTCCAAATGTCATACATATATGTATTCTTATACTCAGATAATCTAATCTTCATCCCTAATCCTTGTATAACTTTACTCTTTTCCGGGCTCGTACCACGCCGTCTACGATCTTTTAGCGCGAAATTTTCCAGGGTGTAACACCTTCATGGTCGGGTATGCTATGGATATGAATATGTATATGAATACGGATACGAATATGAATACAGATATAGATATATAGGTATATGTTTGTATGTATGTACACGAGCACGCATTGGAAATGGAAGGTCCCTATGAAACACAAGTAAGTAAGTAATGATGATGATGGCTTTATTATCTCCCAATTCCCCCATCTTATGTTGTTTCTTATGCTGTCTCTCAATTTCCTATTATGATGTTGATTATGCTTTACATACTCAGTACAATATTCACACTGACGTCTTTTTGTTTGTGGACGTTGCGTCATGCCCGTAGGTGGCCAGGGAGACAGTCTTAATCCATAGCTTTCTTATTCAGGGACTACTTAGAGGAGCTCCATTTCATCCGGAGCTACAACTTTTGGTATTATTCTTTTTTGTACATACATGGGCACGGCGGGGTCCTGTCCTGCCTATATGATGTTACCTACTCATCTTAGAGGCTTGTAGACAGTTGTATATGGTTAGATGTCTTGAAGCCTTGTCAGCTTATATTTTGTATATCATTTTGATAGCCTCGTCGGCCTATGTACATTGATGTGGGCATAGTTGTTAATGAAGGTGTAAATGTGGTGTTGCCTAATGAGTTTAGCATTATTGATGTATATCATTCATGAGTAAGCTATGTGGTCCACCTAGATGTGAATGCGAATGTACGATAAGAGGTACCCGGGTGGGTTAGCACCAGGAGCTCGTCATGGCCCTCGGGTCGGGTCATGACAAAAGTGGTATCAGAGCAGTTCTGTCCTAGGACTTGTCTACGAGACGTGTCTAGTAGAGTCTTGTTTATGGGTGTGTTGTGCGCCACGATTATAAACAGGAGGCTGCGGGCATTCTTGGAATGAATGACCTTCTTTCTTCATAATTTCGTGCTGTAGATCTATGCTATAAGGATTTCTCTTTCCTTAACTGTGTATTGTGTATTTCAGAAATGCCTGTAAAGAGAAAGGCTACGGCTTCCCAAAAGGGCAAGACAGTGGCAGATAAGCAGGCTAAAAGGGCACCGCCAATGGATATTGAGGAGGGTGAGTCCCAGAATGTGGCTCGATCTCAATCCTCCCATTCAGTGCCTATTTCTGAGGAGCATGAAGGAGCCTCAGCCCCAGCTCCATCACCTCCAGCTCCTCCACCGGATGCTTCGAGCCAAAATGTAAAAGCGGCCATTCATTTGCTTACTCAGTTGGTCGCCGCCCAGACTCAGCGGCAAGATACGTGACAAGGTCTTAGGGCTGTTAGTGCAAGGGCCTGTGATTTTATTAACTTGAACCCTTTGAAATTTTTCGAGTCAAAGCTGGATGAGGACCCTCCAAATTTTATTGATGGAATGTTGAGGACACTTCGGTTAATGCATGCTTCAGACATTTAATCGGTAGAGTTAGTATCCTATAGGTTGAGGGATGTCGCGGTTCATTGGTATACGGTTTGGATGGCTTCACGGGGAGCCAATGCACCTCCCCCGGTATGGCAAGAATTTGTGGATGCCTTCTTCTGACATTACTTGCCTCCAGAGGTTTGGCAGGCTAGAGACAATAAATTCCTGAATCTTAGGCAAGGGTGTATGAGTGCTTTAGAGTATAGTCTCCACTTCAATTCTTTGGCTAGGTATGCTTTGGCTATGGTAGCGGATATGGGTGACTGGGTGCATCGATTTGTAAGTGGCCTAGGGCCAAATTTAATGGATAGGTGCTTGACTGCGTCCCTTCAGGATAATATGGATATTTCACGCATTCAAGCCCGTGCCTAGAATTTGGAAGAAAGCCAACAATAGCAAAGAAGTGAGCGTGAGTATGATAGAGGGTATAACAAGAGGGCTAGATCTTCGGGTTCGATGAGTGAGTTTAGAGGCGTGCCGAGACAGCATTTTTCTAGACATTGAGGCCATGCTATGACAAGTGCGCCTCCACGGTTACAGGCCAGTGATTTGATAGATCTACTTATTCTGGGCCGAGTCAGAGTTTCAGGGCTTCAGGTTCCCAGTTCAGGGGTGATTCGGGTCAGGTGAGGCCACCCGTGTAGCGATGTTCCCAGTGTGGGAAGCTACATTGGGGCCAGTGTCGACTAGGTTCAGAGGCTTGTTATGCATGCGGTCAGCCAGGCCATATTATGCGTGATTGCCCCTTAGTTGGTGGTAGGGGTAGGACCCAGTCTTCAGGATTGGTTGCCGGATCTTCATCATCTATACGCCCTATAGGGCCAGGTTCACATGCGCCAGTCAGCCATGGTAAAGGTAGGGGGAGAGCCCCCAGTTCTAGCGGTCCTCAGCACCGTATTTATGCTTTGGCTGGACGCCAAGATCTTGAGTCTTCTCCTGATGTTGTCACAGGTATATTATTGGTATTCTCTCTTGATGTATATGCTTTGATAGATTCGGGCTCCACATTGTCATATGTTACTCTATATATTGTGGGTCGGTTTGGGGTTAAACCAGAGACGATCAAACCTTTTGGGGTGTCTACACCCGTTGGTGAACCGGTGATAGCTAGTCGAGTATATAGAAGTTGTGTAGTTGTGATTTGTGACCATCATACTATGGTTGATTTGCATTAGTTAAAAATGGTGGATTTTGATGTTATCATGGGCATGGATTGGCTGGCTTCTTGCTATGCCAATGTTGATTGTAGAATGAAAATGGTTCGCTTCCAATTTCTGGGAGAACCAGTTTTAGAATGGAAAGGGAATACTGCGTCACCAAAAGGTAGGTTTATTTCCTATCTTAAGGCAAGGAAGGTAATCACAAAATGTTTTATTTACCATCTAATTCGGGTTCAAGATGTAGAGGTTGAACCGCAAGATCTTCAGTCTGTCCCCGTAGTGAATGAGTTTCCGGATGTGTTCTCAGAAGAGCTTCCAGGCCTCCCTCCAGAGCGGGAGATTGATTTTGCTATCGATATGCTACCAGATACAAAGCCCATATCTATTCCTCCTTATAGAATGGCTCCCGCAGAGTTGAAAGAGTTTAAGGAATAATTGAAGGACTTGCTCGGGAAAGGCTTTATTAGGCCTAGTTCATCCCCGTGGGGAGCACCCGTGTTGTTTGTGCAAAAGAAAGTTGGCTGCTTACGAATGTGTATTGACTATCGGTAACTTAATAAGGTGACGATCAAGAACAAATATCATCTTCCAAGGATTGATGACTTATTTGACCAATTACAAGGTCCAAGATGGTTTTCAAAGTTAGATTTGAGATCCGGGTATCATCAGATGAGTGTTAGGGAGAAAGATATCCCTAAGACAGCCTTCAGAACAAGATACGTTTTTTTTTAATTCTGGGTAATGTCATTTGGACTAATTAATGCACCGGCAGTATTTATGGATTTGATGAACAATGTGTTTAGGCCGTTCCTCGATTTATTTGTGATTGTATTCATTGACGATATCTTGATGTATTCTAGGTCTGAGGCAGAACACGCGGATCATTTGCGTACCGTTCTTAGAGTTCTTCAAACTCGAGAAGTATTTGCCAAATTTTCTAAGTGTGAGTTTTGGTTGAACTCAGTGACCTTTCTGGGGCATATCATTTCAGTCGATGGTATTCGGGCAGATACCCAGAAGATTGAGGCCGTGAAGACTTGGCCAAGGCCTACAACTCTTACGGAGGTTCATAATTTTCTGGGCTTAGCAGGTTAGTACAGGAGGTTCGTAGAAGGCTTTTCTTCTATTTCTGCATCACTCACGAAGTTAACCCAGAAATCAGCCAAATTTCAATGGACAGATGCTTGTGAGCATGGTTTCCAAGAGCTAAAGGATAGATTAACTTCTGCCATAGTCCTGACACTTCAAGAAGGATCGGAAGGTTATGTTGTGTATTGTGACGCTTCAGGCGTTGGGCTAGGTTGTGTGTTGATGCAACATGGTAAGGTGATTGCGTATGCTTCGAGAAAATTATGGTAACATGAGAAGAATTATCCAACCCATGATCTTGAATTGGCTGCAGTGATTCATGCATTAAAGATGTGGAGACATTATTTGTATCGTGTCCATGTGGATATATATATAGATTATAAGAGCCTTCAGTAGATCTTTAAGCAGAAAGAATTGAATTTGCAGTAATGACGGTGGTTGGAAGTTTTGAAAGACTATGATGTTGACATCCTGTATCATCCCGAAAAAACAAATGTTGTGGTTGATGCTCTTAGTCATAGATCCATAGGGAGTTTATGCGATGTGCAGCCAGAGAAGAGGGAAATGACTCACGAGCTCCAGCGGTTAGCTTGCCTAGGAGTTCGAGTAGTGGACTCAAGTAGCATGACAGCTACCATTCAGAATTCAGCGGTCTCGTCGCTAGTAGTGGAAGTGAAAGAGCGACAATATGAAGATCCCATGTTAATTCACTATAGATATACACTCCCTCTGAAAGAGAAGTCATCATTTGAGATTTCTGGAGATGGAGTTCTCTGATTTCGAGGCAGGTTATGTGTTCCTGATGTTGCAGGATTACGCCACCAAATATTGAGAGAAGCTAATTGTTCCCGTTATTCTGTCCACCCAGGAGCAACGAAAATGTATCATGATCTTAAATCTGTATATTGGTGGAATGGGATGAAGAAAGATATAGCGGAATTTGTAGGTCAATGTCCCAACTGTCAGCAAGTGAAAATCGAGCACCGAAAGCCGAGCGGATTGTTGCAAGCTATAGAAATTCCAACTTGGAAATGGAAAGTAATTAACATGGACTTCATTATAGGCTTACCTCGTTCCTGACGTAAGTATGTTTCTATATGGGTGATTGTAGATAGGCTTACGAAGTCAGCTCATTTCTTATCGGTCAGAACTACATATGTAGCAGAAGATTATGCAAAGCTTTATGTTAAAGAGATAGTGCGGCTTCACGGTGTTCCAGTATCTATTATCTCCAATAGAGGGACTCAATTTATAGCAAATTTTTGGAAATCTTTGTTAGACCCCGTATTTTATACGTCGAGTTATTCACGAAGGAATTGACATGAGATAGAAATCTCAGATTTTTAATTTCTAAACTAGAACTAATCGGTTATAAATTTTTACTTAGTATAAGAATGTTGATGGAAATTAGGAACTACTTAATTGTGGTTTTAAGTATAAATTAGTGGTAACAACGAGTCAATATGAACATTAACATGCCATGTCCAAAAGATGACTCAAAGTCATCTAAAATAAGGCTATTATGGAAGACATACAAATATGCATTTAATGTTGATTCATCCACTACACTTTCATTATATTGTGGACAATTAAATTGGAAGAAATATACATGTATATTCAGCCAAGGAGCTGAAATTTGGAGGAGGAAAAGGTTATTCATGCAATTGAATATTGAAGCATGCATTACTTTATTAAAGTATACATTATTTTAGGAAGACATAACATGGTGGAGGGATCATTTCACATTAAATATGGATCATTCATCTTGGAATGATTACAATGGACAAAGGGTGGTGTGTGAATCATTCACCACACATGATATTGTCTTGTAAACAATTGAAAAGAAAGAATAAAGGAAACAAAGATGAAAAATCAGCCAACACACTTAGCCGAAAGTTGAAGAGAAAAATTAGAAAATTTTAAGTGTAAAGTTAATGGAATGAATCATGCCATAAGTGTATCATGTGACCAACCTGTAGGCATCAAAGTTGAACCAAATAATGACCAAGAAATCATCCATCACAATTCATTTCAACTACACAACACAAAGAAAGAAAACCTAAGCCTAGAGAGAGAGAGCATTCGGCCAAGGGGCTGATTTTTGAGCTCTTTGAGTCTTGATCCAAAAATTATTTTCCAAGGTGTTTCAACCCTTTAGAAGGTCCCTAAAACGAGAAGATAGTCTTTGGAGCAACAAGAACCATTTTCATCTCAAGTCACCAACTCTAGCCAAGTAGAGAAGTCAAGTTGTCAAGGTAAGATCTAACTTTCTTTTCCATGCATTAAGGGTGATGTAGATGAGTAGATATAAGTTGTATGTATGAAATAAGGTGTGATTATATTGGAACATGATAGTAACCATGAGGTTATATGTGTTGATGTTGAAGTATGGTTGTAACTTGAAGAACATGAATCACATGCATAAAATCATGAATGTTGGTGTAGGAATGTTGTTGTGACCGAGGGGACTGTTTTGGTGGAATTAAGGAACTAATTTTCTTTAATAAATATGGATGTTACTATCATATATCTCATGGTAAAAAGAATGAAAAGAATTGGAAGGTTAAAGGTGAAGTTGTGTTAGTATGAAAATAAAGTGAATCTATGATTTTATGTGAAGTGATGTTGAAGCATGTTGAAACTGTGTGTGGACTGTTTTGTGAGGAAGTTAGTGAACTGTTTTTACTTGATATTTTGATTGTTATTATCATGAAATTTATGATGGAAATGAAGGTGTTTAATGATTGGAGTTGAAACTAAAGTCGTTTGAGAATTGTTGTAAGGATTATAGAAATGACGATATAGCGTAGTTGCGTATGAATTGATGTTGTACTTGTCGTGTGGATAGCTGGTCATAACTTACTTAAATTATATTAAAATAAGACATGAAATGATGTGTAACAATCGTATGTGGTTGGCTTAGTATGTTCGTAAACATTTGCAAGAATTCCGAACATTGTTATGTTGTCGGTTAGGGACTGTTTTGGATGTGTTGTTGGTTAGGGACTGTTTTGGACTTGTGTTTTCATTAAGTTGGAAAGACTAATTATAAGTTAAGAGTATACATCATGTTGTATGTTGGATGGGCTGATAAAAGTTGTTACATGCAAACGTTAAGGCTACAAACTATTAGAAGTAACTTGAGAATGTAGTAGCCGTATGTGAATCGTTATTGCATGTTGTGAATGTGGGCTATTTGGAATATTGTGTGGGCTGTCCGGATTGATATTGAACATATAATTATTGATGTTGGGCTGGTTGTATGTACTTGGTTTGGATACAAGAGCAAACGTCGCCTAAACATCTAGAAAGGAGTTACTAACATTAGAATACGTTTTGAATCTCCCCGTAACTTAAACGTAGTCGTTGGCATCTTAATATAGGTTGAAGTACTGTTGGGCAGCGTATACATATTGTGTGACGAATAAGCGCTAAAGGTATGTGAAGCTAACCCTTCTTTCTTTTTGGCATGATCGTTGTGAAATGAATATACGATATATATATATATATATATATATATATATATATATATATATATATATATATACGATTCCAAAGGAATTCCTACTCCTAGAGCCACTAGGATGGCTATTGATCTTGATTCCCATAACTTATGTTTTGATATATATATATATATTGATATGTACATATGATTCAAGTTCCATTTTCATATAATCCACAGGGACATCCGAAAGGTATATGATATGACTATTATTTGAAATTGCGAACGATGTTTCATGTTGACTATTCTATTGAGTCCTTAAAAATGTTTTGAATTGCATATAGTTTCTCACTATTCTGCTCGTGCATATCTCAATATATCTTTCACCGAGTCCCGGGCCGGGTATGTTATCGTGCACACTTCCACTGTATTGTTCGCCGAGTCCCTCATTAAAGGGCCGGGTACAATATATATATATATATATATATATATATATATATATATATATGTATATTCTGAAGTTATGCTGTGTTATGAAGTTATGTTGTGATATGAAGTTATGCTGTGTTACGGAGATATGCTATGTTACGGAGATATATATTATATTCTGAAGTTATGCTGTGTTATGGCGCCAGAAACGAGGTGGCGACCATGTTCACCGAGTCCCAAAATGGGGCCGGATATGATATATGATATTGACATGCATGATTTATGTTTCGAAAGCAAGTACTTGGTATTCTGGTTATTGTACTAATTTTTTGTACTTCTTATTTCAATTATGATCCCGTTTTCTTTATTTCATGCTTTACATGCTCGGTACATATTCCGTACTGACCCCCTTTCTTCGGGGGGCTGCGTTTCATGCCTGCAGATGCA
The DNA here is from genome assembly GCF_019175385.1 of Lycium barbarum. Lineage (NCBI taxonomy): Eukaryota > Viridiplantae > Streptophyta > Magnoliopsida > Solanales > Solanaceae > Lycium > Lycium barbarum. The sequence continues at coordinate 43,303,195 of NC_083344.1, read as the reverse complement.
GATACTCTCTTTGGTGATCCGACAGCTTAGGATTCCCCTTCTGCTATTTTGGAGAGCTCCGTTGTTCCGGAGTCCAGATTTTGGTACAAATCCTTCTCGGATATATATATATACGCATATGTTGACTAAGGGTACGACGGGGCCCTGTCCCATCATATGTTACGTTACTGTTGATACTCTTAGAGGTCTGTGGACATATGTGTGGGTTGTGTATGGGTTCTGTTCAGCTGTGTCTATACGATGTGCTGTGGTATGATGTTCGTATATGATGGCGGCTTGTCGGCTTGCATATGATATTATTATATGATGGCAGCCTTGTCGGTTTGCATTTATATGAATATTTATGTGACAGTTCTGAGACTATGGTTTGGTCGTTATAAGATCCATATTGAGTTTGATGTGAAATGAACATATAGCTAAAGAGTATGTATACGGGTGTCCATGTCGGGCACCAGTCACGGCTTACGGGGTTGGGTCGTGACAATCTTTCCAAGAAGGTTTGGGGACTCATGTGAGCCTTAGCACGACATTTCACCCATAGACGGATGGACAAGCCGAACGTACCATTCAGACCCTTGAGAATATGCTACGGCCATGTGTATTGGATTTTGGAGGTAGTTGGGAGGATCATTTACCGCTTATTGAGTTTCTTATAATAATAGTTATCATTCTAGCATCCAAGTGGCGCCGTATGAGGCTTTATATGGGCGAAAGTGCAGATCCCCAATTGGGTGGTTCGAGGTAGGGGAGACTAAATTGATAGGGCCAGACTTGGTCCAGCGAGCTATAGAGAAAGTTAAGCTCATACAGGATCGATTATTAATAGCTCAGAGTGGTCAAAAGTCCTTTGTAGATAATCGTCGAAGGGACTTAGAGTTCCAAGTGAAAAATTGGGTATTCTTAAAGGTGTAGCCTATGAAAGGCGTAATGAGATTTGGCAAAAAAGGGGAAGCTTAGTCCCCGGTACATTGGGCCTTATGAGATTGTGCGCAAAGTAGGCAAAGTGGCTTACAAATTAGATCTACCTCCTGAGTTGGAGTCAGTTCACCCAGTTTTCCATGTATCAATGCTTTGTAAGTGCGTTGGAGATCCTTGTAGAAACCAATAGATGATGTTCAAGTTACAAAGCAATTGTCTTATGAAGAAGTCCCCATAGCCATTTTAGATAGGCAAGTACGAAAGCTCAGAACCAAAGAGGTAGCTTCAGTTAAAGTTTTATGGAAGAATAATAATAGAGAGGAAATGACTTGGGAAGCCGAAGAAGACATGGAATTCCGGTACCCCCATTTATTTTCACCCTCAGAGGAGACTCAGGCAAAGATGTCATTATCCTCAGGTATGTAATGCTTTTCTTGATGTTTTCTTGGTCGTGTGTGGCCATGGTAATTGTCGTTGTTATCGTAGCACTGTGAGGTGATGTATTTTGGGTTGCTGTGCAGGATGGTAGTGCCCATTATAGGGAAAACTTAGGCAAATCTTTTATAGAATCCCCGAGAACCTAACATTCAAGGACGAATGTTCTTAAGGGGGAATAATGTTACACCTCGGAAAAATTTCGTGTCGTCATATGATAGATAAACTAATGCACGGTGAGACGAATACGATGTTTCTATAAGTAAGAAAGGTTATTTAACGATCCTAGCTAAGATTTCAAAGATGTTGGATGTAAGAGGAGAAAGTTCCTTAAGAAGGGCAAAGTATATGTGGTGTTTTGGAAAAGTTCCGTAAAGTACCGAGCTAATGTTGACTTAATGATGCCTTAAAGAAGAGTTTTAAATCTCCTTAGATTGGTAATGAAGTGTTAAACAAGTGTCAAGAAGGTTCCATAAGGATTGGAGATCGAACGAAACGACGGAAACCATTTCAGGGAGGTGGAGTTATACAATCACATATACGGTTCGCATAACTTGATACGGTCAGTATAAGGGGTACGTATAACCCTCGGTAGGAAGATGTCTTTCCTAATAGTGAACCACGGCCACTTATACGGACCGTACAATGTTGTACGGACCGTATAAGTATCCGTATAACACCCGACAGGCTGAGTTATTTTCAAGTCTATAAAGGTGATCCCACTTCATTATTTTCATTTTAACACTTCTCCACTTCTCTCCAAGTCTCTATAACATTCCATACATTTCATATACAAGAATCCACAGGAGATCCAAGGCTCATATCATTAATCTAAGGGAATCAAGTATGAGGAAGCTCTTAGGGGTTGCTAGAGTCAAGAAACCTTTATGGATTAAAGCTAGGGTTTTATTCAAGTGAAGTATTTCCATCCAAGGGTTATTCCTACTCAATCAAAGGTAAGTTTTATGATCATTTCATGTTATTTGGACTATGGAGAGGTTGAAAGACTAGGGTACAAGAAGAAAGTAGAAAATGGAGTTTAAATGTAGCTTTTATGATGTTTATGAGTAGTAATCTATATGGAGTCATGATTCTTAGTATGATATGGATATAACCATGTTATGGAAGGTAATAATGGTAATGAAGGAGCATCATATGTAAATGTGCTAAAATGGGTATGAAGTTTGTAGTATGAGTTGAACATGGGGGTGAATATTGGAGGCTTAGTGTAATGTGATTACTTGAATTGGATATTATGAGTGTATTATGGATGTTATTGTGGTTGTTAGGAGTTGTTTTGTGATATGGTGGAAGTTGACAAAATAGGGGAAATGCTGCCCAATTTTCATTAGACTATGAATTATTCTAGTTCGAATTTAAGAGTGTTATTAAGGCTTAACCATGGCATGAATCCTTCTAAATCTATATTATTCAAGCTTCGGCAGTGAACGGTAGATAGTTGAGAAGACAAAAGGCTAACGCTTCTTTAATTAAGGCATGGTTCCTTGGCTATGCATATATCCCTTTATGAGTTCTATAATGTCCTCCAAATGATTCTATCTCCAAAGCTACTAAAGCTCATGATCCTCGATACTTTCACGATTCCATTGCATCCTTTATATGATAGTTGATCCTCCAAGGATAAACGTGACAAAAACGATAATGGTAATGATGCGACTGATACTTATGGGTTCTTATGTATAAGTGTCTATTTATGACTATTATATAACACCGAGCTTATATGGCTGGGTATGATGTTTATTGCGTGCACACCACTGTAGTTGGGTACGGATACTACTGAGCCTTGTTAGGGCCAGGTATGTGTAATCACCGAGCCTTGTCATAGCAGGGTATGTGAAACTACCGAACCTTCATGTTCGGGTATGCTATGGATATGAATATGTATATGAATACGGATACGAATATGGATACAGCTATAGATATATGTATATGTTTGTATGTATGTACACGAGCACGCATTAGAAATGGAAGGTCCCTATGAAAGACAAGTAAGTAAGTAATGATGATGATGGTTTTATTATCTCCCAATTCTCCCATCTTGTGTTGTTTCTTATGCTGTCTCTCATGTTCCTATTGTGATGTTGATTATGCTTTACATACTCAGTAAAATATTGGTACTAACGTCCTTTTGTTTGTGGACGCTGCGTCATGCCCGCAAGTGGCCAGGGTAACAGGCTTTATCCATAGCTTTCTTATTCAGGGACTGCTTAGAGGAGCTCCATTTCATCCGGAGCTACAACTTTTGGTATTATTCTTTTGTGTACATACATGGGCATGGCGGGGTCCTGTCCCGCCTATATGATGTTACCTACTCTTCTTAGAGGCTCATAGACAGTTGTATATGGTTAGATGTCTTGAAGCCTTATCGGCTTATATTTTGTATATCATTTTGATAGCCTCGTCGGCCTATGTACATTAATGTGGGCATAGTTGTTAATGATGGTATAAATGTGTTGTTGCCCAATGAGTTTAGCATTATTGATGTATAGCATTAATGAGTAAGCTATGTGGTCCCCCTAGATGTGAATACGAATGTACGATAAGAGGTACCCGGGTGGGTTAGCACCGGGTGCCCGTCATGGCCCTCGGGTCGGGTCGTGTTAATGACAAAAACTAGCATTACAAGCCCGAGGCAGAAAAAGTTCCTGAGAACAAGATGGAGAATGCAATTGTAGGAAAGTTGTAGGAAATCAACAATCTTTACTTGTTAATGACAAAAACTAGCAAATCAAGCCCGAGGCAGAAAAAGTTCCTGAGAACAAGATGGAGAATGCAATTGTTACTAATGGATTAGGCATGGTCAAGGATAAAAGAGTCTTCACTTAAAATCAATAGGGTGGAAATTAGATTGGACATAAACAAACAAATAGATTTCCAACAAAAAAGAATGAAGTGATCATGGTAGCTACTTATACTATTTTGTGTACTTACTGAAAGAGAGGCTGATCAAGAGGTGCAAGAGGTCAGTGACAAAAATGAGGAGGCAAAACCAAAGGAGTGTCACGACCCAACCCCGTGGGCCGCGACTGGCACCCTACCTGGGTACCCAGACCGAATCGCCTATTCATTTCCAAATCCAAACTTAATTCAGAATTTTACAAAATCGTGTCAAACATAATTTATATCAAAATATGTCTTAAGCGGTCGCACAAATAAAAATGGCATATCAAATCCAAACTGGGCGGCGGAATAGACATCGCCGGTCAAAAGTGCAAACATAAGCATAAGGGCCATTTAGGGCCATCAAAACAAACGGACCGCTTTAGGACCAGAAAACAAAATCAGACAAACATATATTGGACCCTCGCCCCACATATATGACTACAGGCCTCTACGAACTCCAAACAAAGACATATGGCGAGACAGGGCCCCGCCGTACCCAAATCGTCAAATATACAGAGCATATACATAGCAAAAGGAGTCTGTACCAAAAGTGGACTCCGGATCAGAAGGAGTACTCCAAAATAGCAGAAAGTGAAGCCTACAGTGGAGGATCACCAATGTCTGTACTTGCGGGCATGAAACGCAGCCCCCGAAGAAAGGGGGTCAGTACGAAATATGTACTGAGTATGTAAAGCACGGAGTACAGAAATATGGATCAAAACTGAAAGCAAATCAGATAACAAAGTGGAGTACAAATCGGGATGTCAAAATCCGTATCAAAATCATATACGTATACATAATGCAAACGAAATCATGCAAACGCTTAGGAACGTGGTCGCCACTCCGACGCTGGCGCCACACACAGCATAACACCAGAAGGTTTCAAATCTCCGTATCTCCGAACACAAACACAAACATAGGTGAGCATATCGCATCACGAGCCATATCACAGCATAACTCCAAACGGAACCCTGCCCTATGGCGAAGCCTTGGGAACCGTAACACAGCATACGGCCGAATCATCATAAGGCGCACGAATCATAACCGGCCCGGGAACCGGTGAACCAAGTCATAATAAGGCACGAGCGGAGTCGTGAGCAAACAAATGCAAATCATACTTCAAAATAGTCTTTCAAAACAGAGTAATCCCATAAGTCATTTCATAATACAAAATAATCGAATACTTAGTCGATACAAGGTTTCATTTCACAAAACGTTTCCAAAATAGTACGTATAGCTCAAAACGTAACTTAGCGTATCGTAATATTCAAAACACGTCCCGTAGGAGGAAGTTCCAAAGGTTTCATTTCAAACTTTATTCAAAAGGACAGCCCAATAAGACAAATAGGGCGTCTCGGGGTTAGCGGGTCCACCTCGAGTCAAATTGAGGTGGCCAACATAATTTACGAACATTTAGGGGCCAAAAGTTCATACATAATCATTTCCAAGTTACCCGACCACATTTCGATAGGTTTCGGACGATTGGTGGCATTCTAGCCAAAATAGAGCCCTTAGGCTTCAATTGAATTGAATGAATAGTAACGTTTCTGTGGATCGGGTTTCGAGGAGCAGAAATGCTCCGGAAGTTCCAATATTCGCCTATCACACTAAGACATGCCAAACGAAGAAGTGGGAAGCTTTACATACCTTACAGACGTCTTACGCTCTCCCGAAAATCAAGTCCCGTTTCGTCCGAAATCTGCAAATGGTCAAAGTTACCAATTGAGATTCTTAGGCTTAAAATGCCATTAACTTCATTTTTGCCTACCGAAATTTTGGCAGCACCTCCCCTATAAATCTAACACCCCCGAGACCTAACTCGGCTCAAAATACATCAACAACAACAGCCCACACATCATCAAACAATACAAATCACTCTAGCTTCAAAGTTCTACTTTATTACACAAGTTGGCAACTTTTCATTCAAACTTCCAAAACTCCAAATCTATATCCACATCATTATATTCATTTACTTATTCAAGATTAGTCAATCACATCCCAAATATATTCCAAACCATATACGAAAGTTCCCGAAATTCATTATTCTCCATATTTCATTCAAAACATCAAAAGTCACGACGGACATTCTAACATGCGTCGTTTCATTCCGAATTCATTAACATCAACTATATGTCACATTTAAAGTCTTTGGCATCAAAGATATACAGTGATATACACAAATATACCAAAGGTATATACTTTCCGATAACGTTCCGAAATCATTTTCCAACGCCATTTCAATTCTTTAATCATTCATTTACGTTATAAAGGCCACTAGGACGCAACTAAACAAACTAAACAAGATCAATTCACATTTCTTTCCCCTTCTAAGGGCACACGGCCAAACACACCCTTTTCACACACACACGCCATGCACAAACACAACACCATCCCATAATCTTCATGCAACATCAGTCACTATAACATACAAACCCATTTCATAACATAAAAGCATAGATTTCTCACCTTTTTCTTGAAAACCCGACTTGTCGCAAACGCGCACCTTACACCAAACTAATTGTACCCCATTGAAGAGGGTCTTGAGTACTTCACAACTATGCAAAAATCAAGATTTTTGGATCACAACACAAGCTAGGAAATTTTTCTTTTCTTTCTTTTCCTTGTTCGGCCGAATGGGTCTTTTTGACTCAAAGATGAGTTTGTTGATTTATCTTGATAATTACTAAGGCTAAGGTGATATATATCCAATTGTAGAAGTCATGTGCACAACACATGACATTAAAATGGGTTTGGGCCTTGGCCTTTGGCCGGCCACCCCACTACTTTGGGCCTCAATTTGTGTTCTAATTTTTCTTGGCCCAATTCGATAAACGTCCCGTTTTGTAATTCCCGAAACAAATTTCCGAAATTCCAAATTTACCCTTGGCCTTCCCCGATGTCTTAATCATTAACGATTCCATAACCAACATAGTCATATTTACTAAAATCAAAATATTTCCTTATAATACACAAGTCTTGATTATTTCTCGATTTCCAATTATACGAAAACATGGGACATAACATTCTCCCCCCCTACGAATGTTAAATTGACCTCATGGGGCGTCATACTACTTCGGGAGGGTCCTCTTCATAATTGTCCTTCGTGGATTTTCCGACATAGCTTTTCACCCACATGATGGGGTAATTCTTCGCATCACTGATTCAAACGCCTTTATAATACATTTTCTCATACCTCACGTAATCACCGAACCATACGCTATATTCTTGTAATGGACGAACGCTTTCCAGACATCATAGTCAATATCATTTTTTTTTGTTACACTTCTGAGTTTCTTACCACATCGTCGTAATCTCACTTTACTTCATACCAGACACTTCATGCCAAACAGATTCAGAACTAGGGCCAGACGCGTATAAGCATATCAGACGGATTCATAGTCAACATCAGAGGTACGGAAGTATATCAGACAAGTCTGAGATCGGAGTCAGACGTAGAAAGGCGTATCAGACGGATTCGTAATCAGAATCAAACACACGAAGATATACCAGACAGATTCATAATCGGAGTCAGGCGTACAAGATCATATCGGACAGGTTCGAAATCAGAATCAAATGTACAGAATTGTATCATACAGAGTCGTGATTAGACAGACCGAAATGTATCGAACATACGCGTGATCAAAATCAAACGCACAGAAGCATATCAGACGGATTTATATCCAGAGTCAGACATACAGAGGTGTGCCAGACAGAAACGTATTCAGAATCAGACACACAAGGATTCATCAGAAGGGAACATAATCGAGCTCAGCAATACAGAGGCGTACTAGACAGAGCCTTATCGGAATCGGGAGTGCAGAAGCACAACAGATAGAATGTCGAATTAGAATCAAATCGCTCCTATTAAGGTTCCAATAATCCATGAGAATTTCCCCTTTATTGGTAAACTTATTCGCCAAGTTGTCACACAAATTGTCTTACGTCTCGCGTATCGACTCTTTCAAGGATTCCACTTATTCACACTGCTTATCTTTCATCTTTCCTACCCTCCATACTCATTTTCTCTTTCAGACATCGTCATTCTAAACTGAATTATAATGTACTTAGGGATTTTCTATCCCTTGACAACTTTCGGATCGTCGCCCCCGCTTCGCTTCATGTATTCGGTTTAGTAAAACCTTCCGTCTATCACAACATTAGTTGCCAGGTCTCGGCTCTTAACCCACATGGGCACCAAACGAAAATCATACATACACACATACACATACACATACACACATACACATACATTTACTCATATCTTACTGGCGGGCGTCTCTGACCGTTATTCAAATTCGTTCAATTTCCCAAGCGGTGTTGTACCCTTTTCTTTTTGCCCATTTAGTCCGCCTCGTTCTGCGCGACTCCCGAAAGGGCACTAATTACTCCACACACATTCTATTTACCTTATGATTACCCCAAATTTCTATTTATATTCATCATACTCTTACTTTATGAAAAACTTTACATTACTTCCCAGGGGGTCACCCATCACAGAATTGCTCTGGCTTGAGCACGCTTAACCCCGGAACTTTCATGCATTTTTGACGCGTTAGGGCTGATATAACTTCGTCAATTGCCCCGCACGACCTTTGTCACGTAATTTCAGGGCCAATCGAGGTTTTAGCAAATTTTTCGGGAAGTTTTCGTAGCGGGTCCCACTCCGACCCAAATAGGTCGTTTGCCCTCCTGGCTATGTGGTTTCTCGTTTTAGCCTGCCAAACTCCCTGTATTCGTCCCCCACATGCATAGATAGCCGCCTCAAATATTTTCATTGATTCGGATTCTTACCCTACTTTTTACTGACACGCAGAAAGAGAATATCGCATAATATACTGGAACACAGACCTATCATTGCACATATTCATTCAGAAAAAGGGTAGTAATATACCTGGGTCTGCGTCTGGTGATGCCTCTGGGTCACGCTGACCAGTCAAAGCGTATATGCGGTTCGAGGGACCGCTAGAATCTGAACCGCCACCGCGGCCTCGACCGCGTCTTGCCGGTGCTGGCATACCTCGCCCTCCAGGGCGTGCAACAGATGGAGCAGATGATGAACCGGCGGCTGACCCTGTCGGCTGAGCCACACTACCAGAACCGCTAGCCAGCGGACAGTCTCTCATAAAGTGGCCCTGACCACCACAAGAAAAACAAGCTCCAATCGCTCGATAGCACTCCCCAGGATGAGACTTCCCGCAATGAGAACAACGGGGCCTGGGTGGTCTGGCCTGGCTGGGACCCCTGGATACCTGTGAACCTGCCACTCTGGGGCTCTGACCGGTCCCAGACGGTCCCGCACTATCCAATCGTTTATTAGCAGACTGTGTGTCCCGGCCTGACGGAGGGAAGTATCCACTGGACTGATACTGAGGCTGCCCGCCCCGAGAATCTCCAGAATACCCCACTGATCTGGCCCTCTTGGGCCGTATCCCATCATACTCTCTGCTGGGCCGATCTGCTCGGTGCCGGTTCTCCATCCCCTGGGCGTAGGCCTGTAGACGGGCAATGTCCATATCTGTCTGCAATGACACCGCCATACAGCCGTCAATCAGGTAACGATCCAACCCCATAACATATCTATGCATCCGATCAGACATATCAGCTACCACGGCAGGTGCATACCGGGCCAGGGAATCAAACTCCAAATTATATTCACGAACGCTTCGACCCCTCTGCTGCAAATGTAAAAACCGATCAGCTCGCTCCCGTCGTAACTCTGGGGGCAGAAAGTGGCGGGTGAATGCTGTCACAAACTGATCCCAAGTGGCTGGAGGGGCACCCTCTCCCCTAGACAACTCCCAAGTCTCGTACCAGTGGGTAGCAACATCTCGAAGTATGTGCAAAGCCAGCTCGACCGACTCGGTCTCTGAAGCCCTGACTAAGTCCAGTGAGCGCCGCATCCCCCGAATAAAGTCATAGGGGTCCTCATCGGGCTTAGACCCGAAAAACTCTGGAGGGCCACATAATAGAAACTCCCGAACTCTCAGGCTGTCCTGCCTGTCATCGTCATCATCGTCCCTCCGCCCGCGTCTGCGAGCCTGACCTGCTACTTGTGTAGTCAGCAACTGTACAGCCTCCCTCAGGGTCCTATCCTCTGCCCCTGGCTGAGGAGCTGGAGTCTCAGGAGCGGGTACACGGACCTCTGGAGCTGCTGAAGGTCCTGCTCCAGGCTGTACTAGTGGGGGTGTAGCAGACCCCTCAGAATGAGGCACAACCTCGGGCAAATCATAAACACGAGCCCAGGTAGTTCGCTGTGCCTGGCTAGACTCTCCCATCCTCGCTTTGCCCTTCTGGGCCGCCGTTGCCTTCTTCGGAGGCATCACTGCAAACACAATAACGGGTCAGATCAGAATGACCCTAATAGCACAGCTCTATCGCACGACCTAAGATTCCAAAGAAAGTAACACCCTAAATGCCCTATAGCTTCCTGTTTATAGATGTGGTGCACAACACATCGATAAACAAGACTCTACGAGACACGGCCTGTAGACATTCCGAGGACAAACTGCTCTGATACCACTTTTGTCACGACCCAGCCCCGTGGGCCGCGACTGGCACCCTACCTGGGTACCCAGACCGAATCGCCTATTCATTTCCAAATCCAAACTTCATTCAGAATTTTACAAAATCGTGTCAAACATAATTTATATCAAAATATGTCTTAAGCGGTCACACAAATCAAAATGGCATATCAAATCCAAACTGGGCGGCGGAATAGACATCGCCGGTCAAAAGTGCAAACATAAGCATAAGGGCCATTTAGGGCCATCAAAACAAACGGACCGCTTTAGGACCAGAAAACAAAATCAGACAAACATATATAGGACCCTCGCCCCACATATATGACTACAGGCCTCTACGAACTCAA